>NC_056747.1:176212547-176220047 GCF_019279795.1 Protopterus annectens | reverse complement strand
GTTAGAACGTTTAACACACTGTAATGGATTCTAACTGAAGAACCTTCATTCAGGGGTGGTAAAATAAGAGTTCCCAGCTAGTGACCATGGCGGGAAGACAAAAACAAAGTAAGTGAAGTTTTTAGGGCTTTTTTTAAACTGAACACCAACTCATTAAACTTCTATTAGTTTTCTTAACATTAAGGGAAGATATACAAGCCAAACTGTTGTTTGTTAGTCAAAAAGGCACTTTTAGCATCAAAGAATAGATAATTACTTTTCAAGGCACTTTTTGACAGTTATTATTATCAGTTTTTATATATTATTATGTGTATTAAATACATCAGTTTAGATATTTCATGCAGCTTAGTGTAAATAATATAAAAAGGAATCATGCTCATTTAAACACACCACATTAATATGTCAGTGTAAATACATCATATTCTATACTAGCAGTAAAAGGCAAGTAATTTATAAATGAACTATCTAAACATCATTTAGAGTTAGAAAAATCATGACTGTAAGTATTTACACTGTAATAGAGAAAGATATGTTACCTTGCTTTCTTTAGGGTTATTTCCTTTAGTTATAAAATGTCCTGCTTATCTTGTATTTATATTGTTTCAAAGACTGACACGTGTAAAGCATGAATGCTTTCAAAGAACTTTTTTGCCTTACAGAGCAAATAGAAGACAATAATGTTTGTGTTTTTCATATGCCTTTTATCGATTCTTCTTCTTCTTGTCAGCAGTGCTCCATTCATTTTTTTCTAAGTGACGCTTAACCCCAAATTGGGAGAAATCCATTTCTTCCACATTATCCAAGGTTTTATTAGCTGAAAGATAAGAAACTGTTGCTTGCAGAGTGTCAAAAGTTTTATGACCTTCATTAAAAAATATTTTTATTCTTGCAGGGAACAGCAAGTGGACTTTAAGTTGTCTTTTTTTCAATTCCTTTATCAGAGGGAGACATTCTTTTCTTGCAGTTATAACTCCAGCAGAATAATCATTATCAAATCGGATTATGTTGTCTTTGTATTTAACTGGAGAAGTTGACCATGCTGTTTTTAAAATAAGTTCCTTATCCTGTGATGAAAAAAACTTTACTATTATTGATCTCGGGTGATTTTTTGATTTGATGGTTGATGAAGCAGCTCTTAAGGATCTGTGGGCTCTTTCAATTCCATAAGAAAGAACTTCAGGCAATTTTAAAACTTCTGGTAGCCAGGTAGTAAGGAAAGTCACCATGTTATCTCCCTCTGTTTTCTCTGGTAGCCCATAGATGTGAAGGTTATTTCGTCTGGACCTGTTCTCTAGATCCTCTATTTTATTTTGTAATGAAGCATTTTGTTGTGATAAAAAATGTAGCTGAAGATCTTGTTCTGAGAGTCTGCCCTCTATGTCAGCTATTTGAGACTTCTGTTGCGTCATTATTTCTTGTAGTTGCTGTATTTGTTTTGTAGATCTCTCCTCAAAAGTGTCCAGTTTGGTATTCATTTTGTCAAATTTCACTGACAAGTCTTGTATAGCATTTAATAAAGACTGTATCTCCTTTTTCATCATCTAGTCCTGTGTGGTATGCTTAGAAAAGCTCATGTTCAGTAGATTCAGAAACCTTCCTTCTTGTTTTTGGCAGGAAAAATTATGTTTAAAGCCACATTTTTTGCACTGTAGACTTCTAGTGATATTAGTAGAAGTAATTCAACAAAATAGGGTTGTCTACAATATCTAGTTTTTAAAAATTCCTGTCAGAAATATCTTTTGAGTGCAGAGCTGAGAAAAGATGCTGCCAACCAGTCTACATCCTAGCCACGCCCCATTTAAATGAATTCTGAGTAATTCTAGAGGAGGAGCTCTCCCTCAGAACTGATTGTATTATGTGGGTATGTAAGAGGTACAACCCACTGTGTTTCAACTTTGAAGGGCTTTAATTTATTTATTTATTTTTTCTGTTCTGATCAAATGCAGTTTTCAGCAATGCTTTCTGTATTCTGCTGTATTGACTTCAGTGGAGTGACCCACCCTCATTGGAAAGGACCACATTTATGAAGAGATGAACCTCACTAGAGGTGAAATAGAGTACTATTTTTACTAATTTTTACATGAGACCTTTGCCCCCTGTCTGCACTTGGAAAAATCATGGTGTTATGTTCTACCATGCTAAAGATTAGGGATTGGGTAGAGAGAAAACCTGAAGCATTTTCACTACTGCCATCTGTACTTTTGATCTGAAAGAAGGCTCATGTCATTCAAGATTCCTGAAAGAACAGGTGAGTAGAAGTACTGGAGAGGTAGATAATCCTATACTGAGCAGATGATATAGCAAACCTACTGGCCGATAAATTCAGCTCCAACTTTACCTCTCTCTTCCTCCTCAACCTTCCCTCAGGAAACACTATTAAATATAACTTCCCTGCTATCTCAAGGGACAGGTCCTTAATGCTCTAAGACCAAGAGCACTGCATCAATGGGCCCAGATAATATCTCAGAATGCCTTCTAAATAGCATGCAACATGACCTATCATGGTTACTGTTAGATTTTTGTTGGTATGGATTGATGTACATGGAAGTGAATGACCAAGGTTATTATGCTGCATCTCTCTCTCAGATATGGTCAGCATTATAGTGCGACACTGGTGAGCATATTCTTTAATAAAGACCAAGCTAGAGTTTATTCCTCTTTAAACTTTGTCTCATAATGTCTAAGACTTGCCATTTACTAGGTCATTACTTATTTCCCTAGTGCTGTCATGTATTTGTTTTATGGAAAATCACCACCTGACAAGTAGCATATACCTATTTCCCAAACTAGGGACACTTTTTAAATACTGGTGCTATTAGGTTAAGGCATCTCAAAATAAGTTATATTTTTAGTTGGAATGGAGCAAAAATCTGAGAATTAAAGGGCATTACTCAAAAATCTGGGGTGTGAATAGTTTACCCTCAATGGCAATATGCAGATGATTACATTTGTCTCACATTAGGTAAAGCTGTCTCCACCAGTCATCAGATGATAGCTATTAATATTATACAACATCCTTCCAAAAATATTTTCTTACCCATTTTGAACATGTGCTTTCTGTGAAGAAACTCCTTGATGTATATGTGACTGTATACACACTGTATCTTCTGACCATCTTGATGTGTATGTAACTGTTATACACAATGTATCTTCTGACCATATTGATGTGTATGTAACTGTATACACACTGTATCTTCTGACCATCTTGATGTGTATGTAACTGTTATACACAATGTATCTTCTGACCATCTTGATGTGTATGTAACTGTATATACAATGTATCTTCTGGCCATTTTGATGTGTATGTAACTGTTATACACAATGTATCTTCCGACCATCTTGATGTGTATGTAACTGTATACACAATGTATCTTCTGACCATCTTGATGTGTATGTAACTGTTATACATAATGCATCTTCTGACCATCTTGATGTGTATGTGGCTGTATACACAATGTATATTCTGGCCATCTTGATGTGTATGTAACTGTATATACAATGTATCTTCTTTTTTTTTCAAAACAGGTTTATTGTTTTAACATATAAGAGAAATATCATAACAATTTTATACAAGTAATTAAAAATAGGTATTATTATAATATTCAACAAAACAACTAAAGTATTTACAAAGACATCCACTACAATCAGATCAATTAATTAAACTAAAATACCATGTTATTGAAATTAAAATTTTTTTAACAAATTTTGTAAATTATCCCATACAATATAATAAGATGTTTTTCTATTTGTTCTTGTCCTAATTGTGTTTATTTCCATATGGCACACTATATTCATAACATTTTTAAATTCATTGAACGAAGGAGGTGTATCTGAAATCCAATTTCTAGTTATTATTTTCCTAGCCACTGCTAGAATAGACCATGACAAGGGAAGCTTAACCTTTTTAACACTTAGAGGTACAGGTGTGTTGAATAATATAAGAGATTTAGAAATAATGAAATTATCTGTAAAAAGAGCCTGCAAAAATTCATTAATTGACTTCCAGTATTCTTTCAATTTTATACAGTCATAAAACATATGAGCCCAGTCAGCATTAATTTCTACATTACATCTCTTACATAAATTATCTTTATTATTTATTTTATTCATCATCAAAGGTGTATAAAAAGATCTATGTAAAAATTTCCATGTATAAAGTCTCCAGACAATGGAAGACATAGTTCTATAAGCAGATTCCAATATATATTGTTTATCTTGTTGATTTGGTGGGTCCCCATTAATAGAAGTGAAATAATTACAGTATGAATCTACACTGTAAAAAGTTTCTTGTCTGATAATTTTATGTATGTATGAAAGTTTACCTTTATCAGAAACTTTATGTTGTAAATGTAATATCAAGTAATCAATCAGTGTTGGAATAGATTCTTTAACTGTTATAGACATTAGATCTATTTTATTAATGAGATGTTGTCTAAAGGTCTGAACCTCTAACCAGCAAGTTTCTCTTAGATCAAATTCTTGTTTTAAGAAATCTAGATTTTTAACTTTATTATCAAATATCAACTGATACCAGTACTTTAGATCATTATCTATAGTTAAATGAGTTCCTTCAGAAGTAGATGACAAAAGCATACCCTGAGTATACATTATAGGGAATACAATAAAATTCCATTCCCTATACTTAGGGTGCATGAATATAAAGTTACGATAACTAATAATAATATTTAATGGGTAACAAACCATATGTTTAGGTGTAATAGGTGAAGTACAAAATTCCTTTAGTAACCATAACATGGAGTTATTTACAATCATATTTTTATGTGTTAAGGAGATTTTCATGAAATGCATACTAATTAGCTCCCAATAATCTTTCCATTTTGTGACATATGACTGATCTATTAATAAAGTAATAACTTTTACAATAGAAGAGATAGTATATAAATTAAAGTCTGGAAAAGAAATACCCCCTTGAGACCAGCTATTAGTATGTTTCTTTAATGCAATCCTAGGTCTATTAGGTGCCCATAGGAAATTTAACATTAGTGTATTCAGTTTCTTGATAATTATTTTTGTAGGTGGAAGTATTATTGATTGTATTAAGTATAAAATCTTGGGGAATATTATCATTTTAATAATTGTAAGTCTCTCCTCCATAGTAAAAAACATATTATTCCAGGTATTAAAAAGATTTTGTATATTAAGAAAACAGGTATTATAATTATTGTATATAATAGATTTAATATCTTTAGATAGTATTATACCTAAATAAGTTATCTGACCTGAATTGGGTATACATTTAGTAAAATCACTAATGAGAATATTTTTTCATGTATATATAGGTAGTATTTTAGTTTTTTCTTCATTGAATATTAAACCAGAAATACTTTTAAAATTCATCATTTTATCAAATAGAGACTGCATAGAAGAATTAGATCCTGCTGATGTAATTAGAACATCATCTGCAAAAAGTTGAATTTTGGATGTTGTATTTTCATCTATTTCAAAACCCTCTATGTCAGTACTGTTTCTGATCAAATTAGCCCAAGGCTCCATTACTAAAGTGAATAATAGTGGAGAAAGTGGACATCCTTGTTTTGTACCTTTAAGAATGGGTATTTTTTGTGAAACATATGTTCCTACCTTAATATAAGCCAACGTTCATTTGTATAAATGCTCAATTAGATTTACAAATGCATCTGAGAAGTTTGTGCACTTCATTAAGGTAAACAGATAGTCCCAACTTACTGAATCAAATGCTGAACTTATATCAAGACTAATAAGTGTTAAATCTTTCTTTTTCCTATTTGCAAAATCTATTAATGTTAAAGTTCTTCTTATATTATCAAAAGTATTTCTATTTACAATGAAGCCTGTCTGATCTATATCTATAATGCCGGGAATGATTGTCTTCAGTCTATCAGCAAAGATACTCATAAACATTTTATAATCAACATTAAGTAATGAGATGGGCCGATATGAAGAACATCTAGTTGGATCTTTATTAGGTTTCAAAATTGGTGAAATAAATGTATATTGCCAATATGGGGGGTTTATTAACTCAGATTGGGCCAAAATAAAAACCTTATGTATTAATGAATATGTACTTTTAGAAAGGATTTTATATATCTCTGGTATAATACCATCATTACCCGGTGCTTTGTTTGATTTAAGCTTATTTATTTGTGTAATAACTTCTGTATATGAAATACTCTTGTCCAATAGTTTAATCTGTTGTTTATTAAGCTTTTTATTCATGTTTGTGGTTATAAACTCCTTTATTTTATCTTTGGGTTCCATGTTAATGTTATTATGGTTAATTTTGTGAAAGTGATTTCTAAATTCATCTAGTATTTCTGGTATACTAGAAACATTCTTCTTTTCCTTAGAGAAAAGATTTCTTTGATATGGTTTTGTTTATTCAACTTTTTGTTTTATTTTTAAGTCTATGTAAGTATTTGGGGCTTATTGAATAAGACAAAAACTTGTATTTCTCTAAAGTTATTTTAACTTTATGAGTTAAAATTTCTTTGTATTTCTCATTTAGTTTGTTTATTTCTTCAATAACTTTCTTGTCCATAATATTTTCTTTATTATTATGTTTATAAGAGTCTAATTTACTTTGAATATCTAACAATTCCTTATCCCAAGATTTCCTTTTATTATTATACCATCTGATACTTTGTCCATATAGATATGATTTTAAGGCATCCCAAACATAAACAATGGAGACTTCAGGAGTATTATTTATGTCTAAAAAATTTTTTACTTCTGAAAGTATATATTCTTTATAGTCTTTTAGTTGAGTTAAGTATGCTGGTATCCTTTTGATCTGAACATTATGAGTATTTTTTATCATGAATTCAAAAACAATTGAATTATGATCAGATATAGGACATGAAATGATTTTGGAATTAATTAAATCTGTTACCATCTGGTTAGAAATAAAGACCCTATCTATTTTTGAATAAGTTTTGTATCTGTTAGAAAAAAAGGTGTATTGTAATGACTTTGAATCTACATGATTATTAATATCATTCAAATGATAAGAATTAGCAAAATCATTTAAATGTTTTGCATTAGATGTAATTCTTCTTTTCCCTATAGTGGTAGTATCACTTTCATGTAGTATACAATTAAAGTCACCAGCTAAAATAATATCTCCTATAGAGAATGATATGATCTTATCAAGATGATGTTTCACTGTATTAATACCAATTCCAGGTATCCAATATACATTAATTAAAGTGTAAGTCTTCCCATTAATTTGTATTGTAACCATACAAAACATTCCTTTGTCATCCTGATAAGACTTAATGGTTTTAGGAATGGGCATACTTTTATTCCATAAAATAGCCACTCCTCTTTTTTCTGAGTGTGCTCTGAACTAACCAATACTGTATATTTGTTTGTGGCTAGTTTATCAATATCTTTTTCAAGAGATGGGTTTCTTGCAGGAAGACTAAGTTGGCCTTATGTAAATTAATGTATCTTATTAGGCTTGCCCTTTTACATGGATTATTCAATCCATTAATGTTTAAA
>NC_056747.1:176102547-176210047 GCF_019279795.1 Protopterus annectens | reverse complement strand
TTATTATTAGTTAAAGCATGACAGATTATTTACAAACAAGCATAAGCAGTGTAATCAAGAAAGTATAATTAGGAATAGCATTTGAAGAACATATAAACTTTTTACAAGGAATAAATATGTTATTATTCTATTAATCATATTTTCATTACTCTTCTCTCCCTGCCTTCCCCCACCCTTCACCCACTACATAATCTAAATAAAATGTCATTGATTAAACAAAGAAAAGAAGAAAAGGAGAAGAAAAGATAAAAAGATAAAGAAAAAAAATGTATCAAATTACTAACCTTACTTCTCCTTTTCAGAAAGAGAAACAAGTTGAATCACAACTTGCCATTAAATCTCCAGATATTTTGACTAGTTATGAAACAAAACATTTCTTTGCACACAGAGAATAACTTTGATTAAATCTTTTTCAAAATATTTGTTGCTTCTTGGAAATGCAGGAACTATATTTAAAAAGATTAATAATGAAATAAAATGATGAGAGAAAAAAACCTAGAACAAATCATTTGTTTTTTAGTCTCTTCTTCTTCTCTGAAGTCTTCCACGAAGTTTCAGTTGCCAGTCTCTTTAATGAAAGACTAGCCCATTCCATTTCTTCTATTTTATCCAAAATCTTATTTTTTTTTTTTGATAAACAGTAAAGCAGAGTCTAAGTCATCGAAAATTTTAGGACCATCAGGAAGGAAGATTTTAAGCTTGGCAGGAAACAGAAGGTATGTTTTAAACTGTGCTTTTTTAAGCTCCATTATTAGTGGCAGAAAAACTTTTCTTTTAGCTATTACCATGGAAGAATAGTCATTGTCAAAACGCACAGTTGTCTCATTAATCTTAACAGGAGCTTTAGCCCAAACAGATTTAAGAACCATCTCTTTATTCAAAGATGATAAAAATCTAACTATAACTGATCTAGGATAGTTTTTGTTAGAGTTAGTATTAGCTATAGATCTATGTGCTCTTTTGATACCAAAAGAGAATGCTTCTGGTAAGTCTAAAGTTTTACGGAGCCATGTTGTTAAAAAAGAAGTAATATTGTTACCTTCAATATTTTCTGGCAGTCCAAAAATCCTAATGTTATTGCGCTTAGATCTATTTTCCAGGTCATCCAGCTTTGTTTGTAAATGTGTATTTTGTTTCAGCAGAAACTCAATGTTGATTTCCTCTTCTTGTATTCTATTTTCCATGTCATTCACAGCTTCTTCTATGCCTGTCATCTGGATCTTCTGTTGTTGCAGGTCTATATGTAACAAGTCTATTTGTTTTGTAGTTTTTTCTATGAAGGTGTCTATTTTAGTATCCATTTTATCCATCTTAGCAGTAAGTTGCTGGATTATAATTATCAGAGACTGAAGTTCTTTCTTGATGCTGGAGTCTTGAGAATTTGTCTTACTGGAACTCATTTCAGACTGATAAACTGACAGGAAAATTTCCAAAGTGATTTCTGACAGAAATATTGTTAAGATTTCCTTTCTTTTTTAGATATAGTTCAAGAACTATATAAAACAAACATATTTAGAAAGAAAATTACTTCAAAAATTAATTTTTTAAGTAATTAATTCCTGTCGGTGTAATGAAATTGGTGGAGCTGAAGAAATCTGCTGCTATCCTGTGTTCATCCTTGGCCACGCCCCCTACAATGTATCTTCTGACCATCTTGATGTGTATGTGACTGTATACACAATGTATCTTCTGACCATCTTGATGTGTATGTAACTGTTATACACAATGTCTCTTCTAACCATCTTGAAGTGTATCTGACTGTTATACACAATGTATCTTCTGACCATCTTGATGTGTATGTAACTGTATACACACTGTATCTTCTGGCCATTTTGATGTGTATGTAACTGTTATACACAATGTATCTTCTGACCATCTTGATGTGTATGTAACTGTTATACACAATGTATCTTCTGACCATCTTGATGTGTATGTAACTGTTATACACAATGTATCTTCTGACCATCTTGATGTGTATGTAACTGTATACACAATGTATCTTCTGACCATCTGGATGTGTATGTAACTGTTATACACAATGTATCTTCTGACCATCTTGATGTGTATGTAACTGTATACACACTGTATCTTCTGACCATCTTGATGTGTATGTAACTGTATACACAATGTATCTTCTGACCATCTTGATGTGTATGTGACTGTGTACATAATGTATCTTCTGACCATCTTGATGTGTATGTAACTGTATACACAATGTATCTTCTGAGCATCTTGATGTATATGTAACTGCATACACAATGTATCTTCTGACCATCTTGATGTGTATGTAACTGTATACACAATGTATCTTCTGACCATCTTGATGTGTATGTAACTGTATGCACAATGTATCTTCTGACCATCTTGACACTCACCAAGGATAACTGATCATGGTGCGACTGCCATCCAGGCAGCTGTACTCCAAAATGTTTCCCTGGAAACGCCAATGTGATTTACTGAAAATGTAAACAACATATGCAGTATTCTATTTAAGTTCAGTTTATGGCACTGATGTTGCAGCATGAAAAATAAAAGTTAATTTGGACTTTTTCATGTTTATATTTTAATGAGTGTAATTTTGTGGGATAATGTTTTCATAGATGCATTATATTGCAGGCCTGTATCTATTTTATTTCATTTGCAGGTAAGAATATACAACCACTCCTCTAATGGCAACAAGTTAAAAATGATGGACTATTTTTAATAAACTGTTACTTTTGTGATAGCGAAATAACTTTGTGTGCTTAATAAAGGCTTTTTGACTGGAGACAGACTGCCTACCCTGCTCGGGATTACTTCTGAATACCTACTAGAGTCAATAATTCTGTATAATATTAATACTATTTCAAAATAAGTATTTATTTTTGATTTAGGATGTTTTTAAGTTCACTACTTCCACTCAATTTTTTTGATTTTTTTCTGCTTTTCAATATATAGTGATTAACTAAACATACAAGAATTGCAAAAGTTCCACACAGAGAAGTTTCTTACACTTTTTCCTTTTTAACAGCTTTCCCATGCATCAGTATAATGGGATAGTCTGCTTAGGGTGGGTTAATTATAAAATAAAAAGACTAAAATTCAAACTTTGGGTTAACTATAGTTTCACTTTTTGAGCATCATATAATGGAATCTAACTATATCCTTTATCTGCATTTTTAATTGGTGGTATAAAACACCCTGTTAGATATATCAGTTTAAAAATAGAGTGTAAAACAATGGAAATGAATATCCTAAAATCAAAAATTAGAAGACGCATTCTGTCAATAATTCTTTGTATGAAATTTGCATATTACCTATGATGCCTTGACAAAAAGTAAGGTTTACAGATATATTTGTACAATTGTCCCAGTTTCTCCAAGAAACAGACACTTATCCACAAGTAAGTTTTAAGACTGAAGCAGTCTTCAAAAGGCTGACCCAAAGTTCACTTATCCATGGTTCTTGGGTCTTGTAATACTGCCTTTTTAAATTGATATACTGAATTCCAGTGGAATGAGAAGCTAATGAATGGCACACATATTTCACTTCACAATGCATTATACAGGGAATATCCAGCTTGTAATCCAAAGAATTCCGGCAGCATAGCATCCATTATGCATTCTAAAATCTGAATGGGAGACATGAAGGGAATACACTCAAGATGAAACAGGATGAAACAGTTATCTTTTACATTGGGGCAAATCATTTATATTTTAACTGTAATAATTCAATGTAATAATTAAGTTTAATAATTGACAACAAACTTAAGCAATGAATTTTACTTTTTTATTTCAGTTTATACAATTAAAGAAGAAATTGGGTTTGTCAACTTATATCACTGGGTCTGCATTTGGCAGATTCTCTTAAGCAAGTAATGGGAATCTATAGATCTAACTGATAAGGCCACACCATATCTTCAAATCTTTTGATGATTTGCAAGCTTGATAGTATCTTTAAAGTGCTTTGTCTAAGAATTCTGTATCTCATTGGAAACCTGAACCCAGCAAAATGTATGTAGCCATGGTTTATGATGACAGGAAGCTGTTATATATACTGCAGCTTCAAAGTACATTAACATGATTTCTACGGGTCTATATTACCAAAGCAAAAAACCCTATTCCCGAATACCTAAACGTTGACACCTATACCACGAACCGCAAAAATCCCGAACGCACTAAACCGCAAAAAAAAAATATTAAACTGTCATAATCGGCCAGCCCCACCACCCGCTAACATACTACCTACCCAAAGAAAATAAATAAACGACACACATACACTAACCAAACATTACTTCAAACCTAAGGTAAAGCACCAAAATCCTACCTCTAACCCCACACTAAACCCCACATACACAACTAACTATGCACTATCTCTAACCCCTCCCTAACCCTAAGGTCTGTAACTACCGCACACATCCCCTACACACATACACCCAAACAAAATAAATAATCCACATACATAACATTTAACAAAACTGTACCTCCAACACTACACTAAACCCCACACACACAACTATCTATGCACTATCCGTAACCCCTCCCTAACCCTAAGGTCTGTAACTACTGCACACTTCCCCTACAGACATACACCCAAACAAAATAAACAATAGAGATACATAGACTTAAAATAACCCTACTTCTAACACTACACTAAACCTTACATACATTACCTATCTATACACTTACCTTAACCCAAATCCTAACACTAAAGTCCTCTCTATCGCACACTTATCTTACGGAGCTATACCGCAGACGGGCCAACCAAAACAAATCGACATTTCGGAATTCGCGGTTTTTTATGTTCAAGATTTCCGTACTTCGCGCAATCTGTGTCGACATCTTCATATTCACTCATACGGTTTTTCGCATTCGTAATATAGACCCGATTTCTACTGCAGTAGGTTACCACATGATGCAGGACTTTGCTGATTATGTATGTCAGCCCCTAACTGTAAGTACCCCTGATGTCTGCTCTTAGTATAAATCGGAACTGCACTGTACATGAAGAAAAGATTTCAGAGCAAAGCAATCATTACAATGAATATTGTTAAATGCTTGGCTTTCATAATTTCACGCTATAAAATCTACAAAATTAACCCTTAATTACTAGGTATAAAAGTCAATTGATAAGGCTGAAATAATTTATTCTCTTTTTGTTATGTCTAAAGCATTTGATTCTATCAGCTATAACAATATTATTTGCTGTTAACAGCATTTGAGATTAGGAATAGCTGTCAAACAATCTTCTTCATCTTCTTTCGATTTTTCCCGGTTAGGGGTCACCAAACAATGGTGTTGATCAAATATATTTAATAAATGATGTACTAAAATTAAGTATTTTGCATCTGATTATGCATTCCACAAAGAGGAGTCCTTGAAGGATCTCTGCTTGGACCAATATTCATGCCTGTTATTATGAAAACGTTAGATTTTCACAAATGATGTCAGCATTTTTACTATATGATGAAGGCATTGTTTTCACATCATACTACTCAAAACCTTATTAGAAAAACTGAGGCTATTCATTTTTTTTTTTTTTTTGTGCTAGAGTGCAGTCTTGGACAGATTAGCATTTCTCATCTATTAATGTTAAGAAAACTAAATGTATGATTGTTATGAGTAGGATCAATGCTGTTCTCCAAGATATCCCTGTTTAGCTAGATTCCATTATCTATGTAAGGTTTTAACTACTGAGCTGAAAACTTTACTTGGAAACGCTATTCTGCCATTTGAATTTCATAGTGATTTGACCCTTTGTGTAGATTGGGGGGTTACTTACTGGAGGAAGTTTAACATCTTATATCACTTCTTTTTGTGATAGTCCCATTTTGATACCTAGGATTTAATATTATATATTTGAAATAAAGGAAGGCTTCCATGGAAAAGAGAAATGAATATATGATACAAGGCATAGTATCATGGAAAAGAGAACTGATTATATGATGCCAGTTTACAAGGCATAGTATAAGTATACGCCTATCTCTCCCATTGAATGATTTGAGAGGTCTGCATTGCTATGCCTATCTCTCCCATTGAATAATTTGGGAAGTCTACATTGCTATGAATTATTTGGAATGTCTGCATTGCTACACCTAACTCTCCCATTGAATTATTTGGGAGGTCTGCATTGCTACGCTCTCTCGAATTATTTGGGAGGTCTGCATTGCAATGCCTAACTCTCCCATTGAATTATTTGAGAGGTCTGCATTGCTATGCCTCTCTCTCCCATTGAATAATTTGAGAAGTCTACATTGCTATGAATTATTTGGGATGTCTGCATTGCTACACCTAACTCTCCCATTGAATTAGTTGGGAGGTCTGCATTGCTACGCCTACTCTCTCGTTCAATTATTTGGGCGGTCTGCATTGCTACGCCTAACTCTCCCATTGAGTTATTTGAGAGGTCTGCATTGCTATGCCTAACTCTCCCATTGAATTATTTGGGAGGTCTGCATTGCTCTCTGAAAATGCCATCATGTTCTGTTTGAGATGCTTCTATCTGTACAAAATCTAAAAGTCAAAATTTTCTCTATTCAGGCTACTATTACAGCTAGATATACTTTTTAAAAATTATTTTCACTGTGGTCCAAATACATTTAAAAATATATTTTTAATGTTGTGTATGGAAATGTGTATTTGTAATTGTGATTAGTCTATGTTTGTAATTTTGCCTTCACTTAAAAAATGATAATACACTTGTGATGTGAAAGTAATCTATAATAAAATGAAATGAAAAAAGTTCCTTAATAGCTTTATTATTTCACTTCACAATGCATTCATGCCAATATCACTTGTGATTAATCCAGATAGGAGCAAATGGCTCTAATGTTAAAGATTTAATGTTTGATGGTTTCTTTAGGTTCCCTATTAGAAGGCCAAAGACGCATTCTTTCAAATGCGTCTTGGTCGAACTCAAAAGCCTGAAACGGCAAAATATCGAAGAGCTTTTAAGCGAATTCTTTCCCTGGGAAAGAATCCACTTGGCCGCTTCATTACTTTGCCATTTCCGGCACTGTAGTGCGGTCTCGGAGTTGGTATATTTAAGTAGAGGGTGTGTGGGGGGCACCCTCACATGAATCTTACCCATAATAACTAAAACCCTGAAAAGGTTGTGTGCGTACAACTTTGAGATTACCTTAAAACTAACTCCCTGATTCACCACTCAAAACACATATTCAGGTAGATTCTTAGGACTCCTATTACCCTTGGAAGATTGTCAACAGAAACTACGAAAAAGTTAAGACAATGTCACTAACAGATGCAGCCTCTGTTGACCTTCACAAATCTTTTGATTCACTTTCACTATGACTTCTAATAGACAGACTCATCTTGAGTGGAATTAACTGGTCTTCCATAGAATGGTTTATAGATTTGCCTTAATCACTCCACAGATAAGGTCCTTGTATATGGAAATCTTCCCATCTCCTTCGAAAGTTATATAGGGGTTCCTGAAGAACTTGTATCAGGCCCTTCCTTTTCATCATCTTTTAAAATAAAGGGAATGCTGCCCTCCTCTGGAAGAACTTGATCTGGTGGGCTGATGATGTGGTCATAAGCAGACAGGGAACACAAGCAGCTTATCTTTAAAAAAATAAAATAAAAAACCTTTAACATGACCTCCCATTTTTCTCAAGCTGGCTCAAATCCAAACAATTTCCTATTAAAGTCTATAGTTAATAAAACCAGAGACATGCTGATTTTCACAATGTCAAGGCTTTTACCAAATTCCTCTGGTTGATGCATTGTTACTGCTACAGGTACACACTTACAAATAATGCTATCCATAGTATACCTATGCGTCTTTCTACATATTTCCATCTCCAACAGTCTGCGTGATAAGCATAAGGTAAAGGTGTTCTGTTTCCATACTTAACCATATAGCAATAAAAATAAAATGTCACACTCAATGGAGTAAACGCCTCACACCAGAAATAAGATATGAACAAAAAACAGATACAAATCCTTTGGTGGAGGCAACCATGCATCAAAAGTTGAAATTCAATAATGAACGATGCTTCTTCCGTAAAAAACAATTTAATAGTGTGCACAGGTAAGCGCTTTCAAAACAGCTTCATCAGACCAAAAACACACAGTAACTAGCCCGTCCTTTATATACCTTAAACAATGATGATGTAAACACAATGTTAACACTTTGTTAACCTATATATAAAAAAATGTTCATGTATACATATTTAAACTATGTTTAAAACATCTACTTCCCTGCAGTTCAAAAGTCTGAGTACAATCCAATATATTAAAACTCATGTATTATGTACATGCTCATCCGAACTGACCCATTACATAAAAACACATAAATACATTGCATATATAAAAAAATATGCAGGTATAAAACTCCCTGTATGCGGATCAACTTTATTTATGACATTTCAAAACTGGTTTAAGGGAAGCCCTCTCATTAAGTCCATGGCCCCTGTCTGCTCTAAGTTTTAAAATCCAAGTAATTTCTCTTTTTTCCGTGCTATTCCTAATATCACCTTGCCTAATAATAGGCTGGATAGCATCTATATCCATGAAGCTGAATGTATGTTGTTCGCCAAATGTCATAACATGTTTGGCTAGGGCGTTATTAAAATATTGCACTTTAATGGCATATAAATGTTCCCTTATCCTCGTGCGAAATGCCCTATTAGTTTTGCCTATATAAAATGAAGTGCATATATCACATTCAGCTAAATAGACTATATTTGCTGTATTGCAATTGGCATCTATTTTAAATCTATAAACCTGTCCTGTATCTGGATGGGCAAAATAACCTCTAGTGTCAACATAACTGCAATAATTGCAGTGTCCATATGGGCTGGTTTTCGAAGTATGATTTATAGTATTTTTACGCATATTTTGGCAGAGTAATTTTTTAAGATTAGGTTTGTTTTTATATCTAAAAGATGGTTTATCACCTACTATCCCCCTGAAGTCATCATTATTAGTAAGTATCCTCCAATGATTATTAATTATATAAAAAATTGCTTTATTGTCATTTGTATAATACATTGGTATCTTGATATCTTTAGAACCTTGTCTTATAACCCTATCATACTTAGCTTTAATGGAGAAGTAAGGTGCAGCTCTATCTTCCCTTATTACATCCATGTCTAGAAGGCTACTTTCAATTTTAGCTTCATTGTAGCCTCGATCTAATAACCTATTCTTAAAATCAATTAAAGCTTTTCAGTAACCTACATCCGTGGTGTTTAGGCGGGATATTATCATGCCTTGTCCTCTTACAATATTTTTCAAATATATTGGGGATGCATGCTTCGTCTATGTAATAAAGTGTTCCTCTAACATTGCTTTCTATAAACACCTGTGTTGATATACTTGTCCATAATTCTTTCTATGTACAAATCCAAATATTCTATGTATGCATTAGAATAATTGTGTGTAAATTTCAAATAACCTGTCATTCCATTAATATCTTCAACAAACCTCTTCAGTTCTTCTACCTTACCATTCCAAAGGAAAAAGACATCGTCTACAAAACGACAATAGAATAGCACATGTCATTTATAGATGTCATAATTAAACGGACAATTCTCCTCCCAAAGAGCTATTGGCACAAGAAGTGCCCATAGCTACGCCATCACATCGAACATAGAAATTCTGTTTAAAAACAAAGATATTGTTTTCTAAGATGACTTCCAGAAAAAGACAAACCAAATCCATATGTTTATACTCAAATCCACCATGTTTGATTAGATATTCTCTAACTGAATCAATACCCAAATCATTGGGTATGACTGTAAATAGTGACTGCACATCTAAGGTGACAAATAATGTATCTGAATTCAACTTATGATTATTGGTAAAACTATATAAGTCTAATAAAAATTGTTTAGTATCCTTAAGGACAATGATGTTCCTGTCCAAAACTGGTCTCAAAACTTTATCCACATACACTGAAAAAGATTCAGTGCACCACCCTTTACCTGAAACAATGGGTCTCGGTGGATTGAGACTGTCCTTATGGACCTTAGGTAAACCCTGTATAGCAGAATTCATGGGATGTTCCACCAACAGGTATTTACCTAAGTCTACAGTAATATCAGAACTTTTAACTACGTCTTCAATTAAATTCAGTAACCTATATTTAATTTCTTCCACCTTTTCACTATTAATCAATTTATAATGTTTATCATCACTTAACAATTTAAACATGGCTTCATGATATCCATCATAATCCATTACGACCACGGGACCACCTTTATCTGCTGGTCTAATGCTTATGGTGGAATCATTCTGTAATCTATACAAAGCATAATTATAGATATAATTATATCTGAGGATCGCAGCCACAAATTAAAAATGGGCAAGCCTTTAAAGGAAAGTTTAGAAAGTGAAGTGTGGCAATGGAAGGAGATAAGAAGATTACACCAGTGATGGATTCCAAGGACTTTTATCAACAAAACCTCTTCAGGGAAGAGGATTCAAAACAGGTGTGTGTTGTTACAACCCTCCAGTTGGGAGGGTTGTGAGATGATTTGCTTATGGACTTGGCAGATGTGAGTGATCCAGAAAGTGGCAAAGATATTTTCTGGGGGTAAAATTATGGACAGAATACAGTGAGAGGATATTCAGCAAGTGAAACCTGCAGTAAAGAAATCGTATGCAGAGATGGTGAAGACAAAAGTGCAGAAAGAAAAGAGAAGAAAGATTGTACAACTAAGAAAAAGAAGTCATACAGAGTAAGAATAGAAAAAAATAGGATACAGAACTTGACAGATACAAGGTATGGGATGAAATTACACCTCTTGGAAAACATGTAAAGATGTATTAGAAACTTAAAAAGTATATGATAAAACAGGTTTATGGACTGGGGCATGGGACTGCCTTGTGATATTGAATGTAGAAAATTAAAAACAACTGTTCACATTCATAGTGTTATAAATGAGGAGAGGACAAAGATATGGTGACATATTTAGGTTAACCAAAACCCTGTTTTTTGTGGTAAATCTGATAATTTGATTAACAATTATGAAAAGAGAGCATGTTATATATGTGGAGAAACCGGACATGATATGAAGATATGTGAGGTAAAATGTTATAAGTGTAAAAAGCAGGACATGTAGGTATGGAATGTGAAGAGACAGAGTCTGAGAATATAGATACACAGATTGACCAGAAATAAGTCAGTAAACATTTAGAAGTTGAATTTGAAGACATAGATACATAGATAGATTTAATACAGACAGAAGTTCCAGAAAGCTAACAAGAGAACAAAGTCACTGACAATGAAAAATAGAAAACAGTATTAGATGAAGAAGGTTCAGATCCTAGTGATATGGAAGATATAAAATGGAATGTAGTTAAACAAAAAGAAGTTCTGTTGGTAAAAGTGTATGGGAAAGAAAAAAACTATAGAAGGTTTTAGTAAAGAAAAAAGAAAGGGAAGGGATAAAAATAAAATATTGTTACTTGTAAAATGTTGGCAGTAAATGTTAATAGTTTAATAAGTTTAGTAAGGGGAATAATCATTATTGAGTGGTGTAAACAACAAGATAGTCATATTATTATTCTAGAAGATTCTAGATTCTTAACTAAAGAAGAAATATATCAGACTGAAATATGGCTGGGAAATAATATGATTTGGAATTTAGGAAAGGAGACTTGTTCAGGGATAATTATTTTTTATAAGGCTACAATAAAAGTTTTAGATATTATTTTGGTTATATCGGGTAGAATTACCATCATTGATATAAGATGGAATAACCAGGTTTTGAGAATCATTGCAATTGACACTTATGTAACAAAACAAGAGAGAATATATGTTTAAAAATGTAATTCAATATGTTGCCATAAATATGGAGATAATTGCGGTAGCTGATTTTAACTGTAACTTAAAGATGTCAGAGGAAGAAAGATTATGATGTTAAAAAAGTACTAGATGTTACAAAATGTGGGCAATTGAGAATTTGGGATAAAAGCATAAGACATACAGTACAGGAGAACATAAAATAGAAATAGATTACTTTTTATTTTCTTTAGGGTTATTAATATTAGAAGACTGTGCTTTGGCAACAGGACTAATTGGATTTCGTTAAAAGGGAATTACTAGCATTTAGAAATAGGCAATGGGATTAAAAGAATAAATGAAGCTAAATGGGAACAGATAGGAAAGAATAACATTCTAGAACTTTGACCAGATCACATAGATATGAGAGGTTTTTTTATAAGGCTTGGTCAGAATGGTGGTTGTGTTTTAAACAAAAGTATAAGAAATGTTATATGCAATGTCAACAAGAACAAAGAATGGAAGAAAAAAAATCTAAGTGTAAAGAAGTGATGAAGCTTTTTTTGTTAAAGAACAGGAAGTTTTAATTTGAATAAACCTAAGATAAAACATCTATTGTATACACAGAGATATTTTCTGCATGGTGAAAAAAGAAGAAATAGTGACTTATTTGAGTAAGATTATAAAGGAAATTAATAGTTTAATGAGGGGAATGAAGGATATAAATGACATAATGCATAATACACAGGAGAAAATTATGGTGATAGCAGAAAATTATATAGAAGAATTATTTAAAGGACAAAGCATACACACCCATAATGAATGAAAAATAGTTTACTTTTTAAAACAAGATAGTAAGGATATGGAGAAAAATATTATAATGGAGGAATTAAAAAGTGTATTACAATCAGTTAATCTAGAGTCAACAGCCTGTCCAGATGGTATAAAATGCATAATGTATAAAAACATGACAAGACCACAAAAAGGATAATTGTAATGGTGCTAAATGAATGGTTAAATGAGAGCTGTTGATATAGAGAGTTATGTAGTGGTGTAATAAAACTTATATGGAAAAAGGGTTGCAAAGAGGAAATTCAAAACTGGAGACCAATAATTTTGAATAATATGGTCTATAAGATATTTATGAAGACATTATACAAAAGAATGGAAAGTAAAATAAATGAGGTTATAAATAGGAACATATATGGTATAAAAGGAAAAAGTGTGCATAAATTAATAGATGATGTATTATATAATCAAATCAGACTTATGGTAGGTAATGTAAGTAAAGCCTTTGATTCGATTCAGCATAATGTGTTATGGGAAATGTTGAAGTCATATAATATAGAGACCAAGATTATAAGGGTATGTATGTCAGCTTGTAAATGTAATATATTAAGGGCTTTGATTAATGGTAGGTTAAGCAAGGAAATAGTGCTTCAAAAAGGTATAAGACAAGGATGTCCCTTGAGTAATATAATATTCTCTTTAGTAATGAATGTGATATCCACTTTTATAAACAAAGAAATGGCAAGGATGACTTACATATCTAATGGAAGGGTAGTAGTACCAATTTTATTATCTTATGTAGATGATATCATAATTACTGCAAAAATAGTTTAGGTATAAGTAGAATACTAAAGGTTTTGCACAATCATTTAAATGTAATACGTTTAAGAATAAATAAACAGAAAAGTCAAGCTTATGTGTTGATGATATGTTGGAAGGTGTTAAACTTAATAAATATAAAAGTGCTTTGGATAAGTTTTAGAAAACAGGAAAATATATTACAGTTATGGATAAACAAAATCAAAAAGATGAATGGTTTGTGTAGGTTTTGGAAAATGTTTAGATTGTCTTTTAAAAAGAACATTTATTTGATCATTTTTTTTATACTTTTAGCAAGAATCTCATACCTGGCAAATGTCTTTAGTATGCCTGTTTTGTTTGAGAAGGAAGTTTATAATATTATTTTTTTCATATATTTGGGTTCTAGATTAAACCCAGTAAAAAGAGGTCTATTATATGTTAATATACACATGGCACAAGCCATTGACTACCCCATATCTATCCTGATTAACAGAACCATCACTGAAGGCAAAATCCCTACCTTATGGAAAATATCTCATATTATCCCTCTACACAAAGGTGGAACTTCAATTGACCTCTCTAACTACCGACCTATTGCCTTACTCTCCCCATTAGCCAAAATAATGGAAAAATGTATTCACAAACAAATTCTTAACCACCTTCTACAAAACAACCTACTAGCCAACTGCCAACATGGCTTTAGACCATTTCATAGTACTACTACTGCTCTTCTCTCCTTCACTGACTCTATAAACAAAAACCGCAATAATAACTCCTTTTCCTCTGCACTATTCTTAGACCTGTCAAAAGCCTTTGATATGGTTAATCATACCCTACTTCTTGAAAAACTAAAGCACCTTTCTCTCGACCTACAAGCATTACAATGGTTCAGATGTTATCTTCAAAATAGACAGCAAGCTGTACTCTGGGATAACAATTTGTCTTGCTTACTTCCCGTTAATATTGGAGTCCCTCAAGGCTCAATCTTAGGTCCACTTCTTTTTTCCATATTTATTAACGATCTCCACTTGAACATACCCCACGCCACTTGCATTCAATATGCAGATGATTCTACCTTAATCTGTACTACCAATAATATACCCTCACTCCAATCTCTAACCCAAACTGTATTCCAAGAAGTAGAAAACTGGTTCATGCAACATCGTCTTCTCCTGAATCCAAAGAAAACAAAACTACTACTCTTTACACCAACTCATAAGTCACCCACTCCATTCTTCTCTATAACCTCCAATAATGCTACTAATATAGCACCAGATACTACCACCCGCTTACTAGGTGTCACAATCGACAATCATCTTAACTTTGATGACCATATTAACTCCACCATAAAGACTGTTAACAGAAAACTTGGTACCCTCTACAGAATCAAACCCTTCCTTACATCCTCAGCCAGGCAAACTATCGCACAAACTCACCTCATTTCTACCCTTTTCTATGCCTCTGCTATATATACCAACCTTTCAAAAAACAACATCTCCAAACTATCTACCTGCTATAACAGTATTGCTAGATTCATCACATGCTCTCCCTTTAAAACACATCATTGCCTTAACCTTAAACAACTAGGATGGTTAGAATTACAGAACCATATACTCTGTCAACAGTTACTTATGACACAAAAGATCTTATACCACCCAAACAATACCCCCATCCTCTCTAATCTGATCTCTCCATATAAAAACCTGGCTACACTACGTTCTGCAAATAAACTACTTGTCTCCTTAACTAAATCAAACAACAAGGCTGGTGACTCTCTTTTCTCAAACACTATAGGAAAAAAATGGAATCAGCTCCCTCCTGAACTATCTACACTAGCATCTGCTTCTCTATTCAAAAACCAAACAAAAGAACATCTAAAAACTAAGTGGCTCTGTCCTTGTGCTAACCCAGACTGAAACCTGTATTTCACTCCTATTTCAACCCTAGCCCTCCCTCTTGCCCCTAAAACTTATTTCTCTCCTCTTGTTTTATTCTTAGTAATTTGATAGGATTTGGGAACTTTGTTCTTTTTGCAATTGCCCTGGTGCTCTCTAGTGCATGTGCTTGTTTATGTCTGGTCTAGCTTTTGCCTAAATGTTTTTTAGTCACTGTTTGTTAGTCCATGTGCTTTTCTCATTTTACCTATGTTACTATGGTACTGTTGCTTTATTACTCTATTTTACGTATTTGCTTTTGTTATATTGTTATTCTTATGCTTGGAGCTTTTCTCCCCGGGCCTCTACTGAAAATGGACATGTATCCAGTTAGACTAGCCCGGTCAACAAATGTAAAATAAAATAAAATAAATAAAATAGAAAAGAAGGGGGTATGATTGATCAATCCTGTAGTTTATGTTGCATCATTGCATCCATTTAAGATATTGCAATGTTTAAGGTATAATGATGACTCATTACTAACACAGATATTGAAATCTAACTATAAAGAGGAATGGTCATGTATTTGGAATAAAAAAAGAAAGAGTGTATGGACCAACTATGAAATAAACAATTACCAAGAGATTTCTTTTTTCATGGAAAATAAAACTTGATGAAATAGAAATGATAGAAGAAAATGGTACAGTGATGTTATGAATAAGTATTTTTGTGTATTTCCATGGAGAGAATTGTCAAGAATTAAAACTGTAGCAATACAAGCTAGAATATTAACATGTAAACGAATGGTTGAATGTCACAATTTTCTATAGAAACTTAGTACTCAAAAGCTTCCAGTGAAGGCAAATATGCCATATAAGATGAAAAGTTATAGAATATGTCTTTATTGCAAAGAATTTGAGTCTGTTGAGCAAGTCTTTCTAGGATGTAGGCAAAGCAAAATTTTATGGAAAAAGCTGTTTGATATGAAATGTTTAGAAGAATTTGAAAATGTAAATGAATTAAATGTGGATATGATTGAGTATGTTTATTATAAAGGAAAATGTGAAAAGTATGTAACAAAAATTGATAAAATATATTTTGCATACTCTAGTTAATTTGGATTCAAACAGTCAAGGAAATATTGTTTAGTGAAAAATGGGATCTGGCAATGGAGTTAAAGAAAATAAGATTTTGACTATGGAAAATCGAATGAGGATCTCATAACTAAAATTATTTTTCTTTTTATTGTTTATTAACAAGACTGTAAAAAAGTTAGTTTTGTAAACAATGTATATATTGTAAATATGTATATGTTTCCTGTACAGTTCTGTATATTTTTTATAAATAAAGTAGCCCTACTCTTTTCAGTAAATGTTGTAGCATCTTTTACAGTCACATGAGTTACCAACAACTCAAGCAGAAGGGGGCCTCAGTTTAACATCTAATCTGAAGGACAGAAATCTGGCTTCATGCCCACTAAGTGGCACACAGCTACAGTTATCCCAGTCCACAAGGGGGGATCCACCTTGGATCCCAGGAACTACCGCCCAATCAGTCTGATGAGCCTGATCTGCAAGGCCATGGAATGTATTATCATGGAACTTATAAACAAAGACATTGGCAACCTTAAAACACTGGACCCCACCCAGTTTGGGTTCATGAAGGGCCAATCTTGTCTCCTGAACCTAATTATCTTATTTTAATCAGTCTCCAGAGCCATGCATGAGGGTAAGGCAGTCCACACAGCCTATCTGGACCTTGCCAAGGCCTTTGACACCATCCCCCACTCTGGAAACATAGATAAAGTTACTAAGCTGGGCATTAATCCCTACGTCACTCGATGGGTTGCCAACTGGCTTACTGACATAACCCACACTGTAAAAGTAGCTGACTCCAAATCCAGCTCCAGACAAGTGACAAGTGGAGTACCTCAGGGTTCAGTCCTGGGACCTCTCTTGTTTGGGATCTACTTCTCTGAAGTACAGGCCAACACTAAGGGACTCTGGCTAACAAAGTTCACAGATGCCTGCAAACTGCGAACCATTATTGAATCCCCAAATGATGTTGATACTCTACAAAAGGGCTTTACAGAAACAAATGCTTGGTACCAGAGCCATGGGCTCAAGCTCAATGCCATGAAATGTATAGTTATCCCCTTTGGGAAAAAACATGTACCCGTGAATTACCACATAGGTGGCAGTACACTAAACACTGAAAGTGTGATAAGAGACTTAGGGACACAGGTGGACAGTGGTCTCACCTTCAATAACCACATTGCCACAATAGTCAGGAAATCTTTCTATGTGGCACACCTCATCACTAAGGGCTTTTCATCCAGAAAAAAGGAGGTCATTGTCCCACTGTACTCATCCCTCATTAGACCCATTATAGAATACAACGCCCCATTTGGTATGTACCTCTCAAGACATCTTCAACAACTGGAAAGGCCGCAGAAATACCTCACTAAAAGAATCACAGGCCTAAAGCAGATGCCCTATGCAGACCACCTTAAAAAACACCAGCTATACTCTGTCGCAAATCGTCTACTCTGAGGTGATCTCTGCTTAACATACAAGGCCATGTCAAACCCAGAGCTATTGGACATGCTAAAGAAATCCCAATCCCTCAGAGCCACATGCTCCAGGGATCTAAACCTTGTCATCACAATAGACAAAACATGTTGGAGGGATAGTTTCCTGACCCAGAGACTCCCCAGACTCTGGAATAGACTGCCCACACATGTCAAGCAGAGCACCTCTTTGGCCCTCTTCAAAAGGAACCTTGATGACTGGATGGGAGAAAGGAAATTCACCCCAGGGATCACGTCAGTCACTCTGCTAGACAGTGGTCCAGGGAAGTAAATAGTGTGGGAAGATATAGCCAGGGAATTGTTATGGCTAGGCTTGTATAGGCCGTAGGGCCAATAGCCTAGTACCAACCTATGAACCTATGGTTGCTTGTATCCCTGCAATTCTCCTCCAGTGCACTGACCAGTCCTGCTCTGTACTGAGCAGTATTTTACAAAGTCCCTTGCTACCACATTGTGCCATGTATACCCTGTTATATGTGATGTTTCAGGTGGAATGCATTGAGCAGCATGACCCTCAGATTGCATTTGTTTGTATATTGAAGATTTACCCATGGTTGGCTTTGTTTAATCACTCAGGTTTCACCTTTGTGTTTAAACCAAACCAACCATGGGTAAATCTTAATATACCACACCCACATCATCAGTTATCGCTATATTCTATGTGTGTGTGTGTGTGTGTGTGTGTGTGTGTGTGTGTGTGTGTGTGTATCTCTCTTTGTATTTTTTTTACATTGAGATCTTAGCACTCATAAACCACTCTCAAATAGTCTCATATTTTACAGGGCATCCCAGATTATCTGTCAAAAAGTTGGTATCTCTAATTTCACGTATACAAAAACTCATTGCATCTTTTTTCTTTTAAACATCTTTATTGATTTATCATGTGATATAGGTAAACCTATAGTTATATAAAAGTAATCAAACCATATTAATGAGTTCAGATTTATAAACATTATAAATCACATATATTGTTATATACAATATAATCAAACCAACATTACATAAATTGTTCAAGTCATGTCTTCTCATAAACCTCATTCCTCCTCCTAAACATTTTTCTGCACATACTGTCCCCACAATTTCCATTTACTGCTATGTAATTTACTCCTACCCTTACTAAAGATCCCACTTTATGTACTTTTATCTCTGTTACAATATTTAGTACTTCTATGGAGTATGCTTAAGGTATAAAAGCAGCTATGTAAACACTAATTTGGCAGCTATACATACGTCCTCCCATTGTTTCTTTGTGAATTGCTTATCTAATCTCTCTCTCTCTCTCTCTCTTCCCAACTGTTTATAATCTCCTCTGCTTGATTTCTATAGTTACCATGCAATATCTTATATGCTCCATTAATTATCCCTTTTTAACAGCAGGTTCTATTATAGATTGAATTAAAAGCTTGACCAGTGCAGGTCTTTCATTTAGGATCCCCTATCTCCTTTTTTCTTTGCCTGTACTATGAAATCATTCCCTAATTGATAAGGCAATCTCTACTCTGCAGTCCAAATATCTTCTTTGCCGCTTCCCATTATATTACCTTTCCCTTTCTCTAATTACTTGACCCCAATACCTTGTTTCCTTTGCCAGTTTTCCTCAGTAAATTTCATCCCCCTCTTGCCTATTCTCTGCCTATTCTCTGTACCCCTAATTGCAGTCATCACTATCAGCAGAATCTCCTTTCTCCATTCCCGTGTTGGCTAAGTTCTTATATACTTTGTGCTATTTTATCAATATACTATTTTGTATTGCTTCTGTTATTCTCCTTAAGGATCTGCATTCAAAATCTCACTCTTTCCTTATTTCTTAAATTACCCTTCTGCTTCTTCATCATCCCCTTCCAGTTTGAATTGTATCTTTCTGCTTGTGTTCCATATAACAGCCTTAACTGTGTAGCTCTAAAATATCCCTTCAAATTAGGTAATCCTCTTCCCCTCCCAGATAAAATCCTTCAAATCTTTATTAATTACTATCTACAAGGTCTCCTCTGGATGCTACAAATATGCCTGACCTGTGTATAAAACTCAAGGGACTAAAAACATTTTTACTGCTTTTATCTTGTTATCTATATCCATAGGCAAAAGATTCCATTTTCTCAGTTTTTTGTATTATCTTTTGTTTAGTCTCTTCCCTCATATACTTAGCTGTCTTAACAGAATTCTTTTTAACACATACTCCTAAATATTTAAATTGATTCAACAATACCCATATTTATGGGACATGATAAAATGTTATGTGGGTACAGAGTTGACAGTTATAACCTTTGTATTATCTTGATTAATTTTATATCCCCCCAAAAAACTGGAACTGTTTCAGAACCAGAAAAGGACATCTCAGTCTTGTGGAACATTATATCAGGTAGAAAATAATATCAACTGCAGATAAAACCAACTTTTCTTGAATACCATACCAATTATGTCCTTGAATTTCTGGCTAGCTTATTTTTTGCCAGTGTTTCTAAATTTAATGCAGTGAAAATACCAAAGGGAAGAAAGAGGACAGCCCTATCTGTCTCCTCTGGTCAGATACAACTTATCAGAGAAGAACTTTCTCACTTTGATTTTTGCTTTTGTTCCCTCATACATACTCCTTATTAACATTTTTATTCCATAAGGAAATGCAGATGCTTCCAATACCATACTCATAAATGGAGAAACTCATACTAAGCTCTGGGGTGCAATCATTGATGACCAACATAAATTTGACTTCCATGTCCAAAACTGCATAAAGAAGACACACCAAAAATTGGGGTTTACTCTATACAAACAACAATTCTTCACCAAGGACTAGACTATCTCTTGCATATGCCTACCTTCTTCTCAGTGTTTTTCATGCCTCTCCCATCTTAAACAACTTACAATTGTCTCTAAAGACTAAGCTAGAATTCACTTACAACAAACTCACTAGGTTCATTACAAGTGAACCTTGTAACTCCCAGTATAGCCTCTCTATCAAATCTCTAAACTGGATAAAATTCCCCCATCAGCTCCTTACTGCCGCAACTGCTTATTACTCACACTGTCCTCAATAAACCTACTTCCTGCCCTGCTATCTCTTCCCTTATCTCCTTGTATACCATACCCCTATTTGCTCTGTATACAGCTCTGACCAGTTCCTCTTAGAAATCTATAAGCCCAAAAGAACAATTGGCCATCAGCTATACAACTACTCTATAGCCTTAGGCTGGAACAAATGTCCACTGTGCATCATAACCTTACCTATCACTCACAACTTCAAAAAAGCTTTAAAAGAAACGTTGCTTAACTCTTGGACCTCCACTTGCCAAACCCCATTTTGACTGTCTATCCTATTTTCCTACATCTTACCATGTATATACTACCAGGTCTTAAGAACTATTCACATCTACTCTCTAGGGTTGTATCTCTTTTCTCCCCCTACTCAATAAATCTAGAACTTGCTGATGAGTCCGACCTCAGTTTTATATGTTAACATAGTAACCCGCTTCGACTTGCACTTCCTTATTCCCAACTGCCTGCTGACTTACTTAATCGTTGTGCTACTTGTTCTGAATTAACTGCTTACACTGTTTTACTCTGTTATTGACTTGCTATGTATTTAGAGCCCACTGTACTTACTATGTAATGCTTTTTGTATTTTTTATTACAACTGTTCTGCATTGGAGCTTTTCTCCCCAGACCTCCACATACCCAGTTAAATGTAAAAATAAAAATAAAAAATAAAATTCCAAATTACTCTGTTGAATGCTTTTTCTGCATCAAGACCCACCAAGAACAGTGGCATTTTCTTACATTCTGCTTCCCTCTAGATCAGCATTGTTTTATTAATGTTGTGAAATGTCTATATTCCCTCCACAAAACCACACTGATCCATATCTATCAATATTGGCAGCACATTTGACATTTTTCTGGTCATTATAGACATAAGCACTTTATAATCATGGTTTAAAATTGAAATGGGCCTATATGATGCTGGAATCTGATGGGCCATTACAATATGTAGGTATTAGAATCTCCACAGCTTTTTTGCAGGATGCTGGCGCTTCCCCTCCTTTTAAAAGACTGTTAAAGCCTTCCAGATATTTATCACTTTCTACCATTCTGTCTTTCAAACATCTACATTAATGCCATCTATTCCTGGAGACTTTCTTGCAGATTGATTATGCATCATCAGTTTTATCTCATCTCCTAATATCTTAACTGTTAATTGCTGAGCCTATCTACCAATAACTTTGGCATATTTAAGTCTTCCATAAGTATTTCTGTTTGTGTTTTTTCTTGATTTCCCAACTTCTTTGCTTTATGCAAATTTTCATAACATTTCCAAAGTATCTCTTATTCCTCTACAGGATCTCTGGTTATTTTTCTTGTTATAGGTTCCCTAAGTTTGTCAAAAGCCCTTTCTACTCTCTGTTGCCTAAGCCATTGTGCCAAACTAAATGCGCTCTGAAGTTGGTATCAAAAAGCAGTTACTCTGCGATCTTTTTTAACTCGCATATTATCCAGGTACTCCCTTATTTTCTCTTTATCACTCTGCAATTCCACCTCTTCTTGTTCTCTCAGATTCCCCTTATTCGCTAATACTAAAACCCTTGCCTCCACTCTAAATAAGTCTTGTTAATTCTTAACCATATCCCTTTATCTTTTAATTCTACTCTATTTTTAAACAACACTATAATTTTATCCCACTCACTAACTATAACATTTGGAGTATTTTATATCTTCCCTAATAACTCCCAAATAATTTCCGTTACCCATTTCTTAAATTCTTCTCTTTTTAACAGGTAGGTAGGAAGTGCTCAATTAAATGCACATGTTCCTGTCAAATATAATTTCTATCTAGTCTAGCCCAGTTATTGTACCTTGGAGAATAACATGTAAATTCTCAACTTCCCTATAATGAGTTCATGTCTTACATACCAAATAGTTTCATAAATTTCTTTAGGAAATCTACCGTCTTTTGTTATATTTTCCATTTTAAGCCCTACCTGATGCATCCTCGCTGTTGCAAATAAAATTCCATTCCCCACAAATGAAGTAATGTTCCCCGCTGAAAGCTGATTATTTCCTGCCCAAAATTTTAAGTTCCATAATAGCAGTTTTATGTAGAATATAAGTATACACCAGTGTAATCATCATCCCTTGCCAGTAGCCCCTTACTATTATGCATCCTTCTATAACTATTGGGGCTCCTCTTGCAATTAATATAAATACTCCTATTTTCCTGATATTCTGTTGAATATCCATCCTGAAATCCTTTTTTTTTTCTTTATCAAATTCACATGCTCAGTTCTTTCCAAATGTGACCCCTCTAGCATCACTATTTGCATTCTACATTTCTTAATATAATTAAATATTTTTTCCATTATGTCTATACTTGTGAGACCCTTCATATTCCAAGATCATATGGAAAAGTGTTGCTATTATGATAAGAAGTCATTATTCCCACCTATTTTATATATATATATATATATATATATATATATATATATATATATATATATATATATATATATATATATATATAAAAAAACGTTTTTAAATGTCTGTTTCCAGCTTTTGTAATATGTACACCCACTAATGTTTGGCAGTTTAATCCTTTACTGGAACCTCACATTTTACAAGACTTTTTGTTTTAATGAAAACCTTCAAAAAACACACCTCAGAACACCCCCATAACCTGCTAACTTAATGTTAACTTAACACAAACACATAAAATTATGTACATTTTCAAATAATGAAATTTAAATCTTCTAATAAGAATAGTTGTCCCAAATAAACAGCTGCAAACCGGCCTTAATTAACCTACAATTGATGTTATCCATGCAAATATCATGTACTTACACTAATTAGTATCTGTTCTTTCTTTTATCTTTATGCCTTCCCCAATATGAAAAAGATCTTGCATGCTTTCAGAAAATATTAACTTTTAGCTTTCAAGAAAGCAGCATTCTGTCTTTTTATTTCCCTGTTATCAGCGTGTCTGCATGGAAATGTAATAAAATGTAGTCCTCACCTACGGGATTACAAAGACATGCCGATATATTAATTGCTAAAGGAAAACTTTTCATTATATTCACTGTTCTCTTATTTACTTATTTCCATTTGTTTGCAGAAATTCACTTATGTAAAAGTAAGAGAAAACATATCAGCTCTACATATATTATGGGCTGTCTATTTTTGCATTCCATCTCCTACCTAAGCAACCCAAGTTTACAGCTTGTTTACTTAAACATGCTTTTTGTTTAGCCTTTCTTTCCTCTTTTTGCATTATAATGCCTACATTTCTTATTACTAATAAAGAAAGAAAGAGAAAAAGGGGCATCTGTTTACCTTAGTATTTTATCATATACAAGAACAACTGAAAATTCTTTACTGTAAAACGTAATTTATATCATGAAAAGTTTAATAGAAATACTATTATGACTAGAAACTAGTTACCTTTTTCCTTCCTCCTCTCTTCCCTTCAGTGTCCATCTAAACTTAATGACATGAAGTGAGGCAAATACCTTTCAGTTCCCCACAAGTTTAGAAAGGTCAACAAAAGTCTACTCTTTCCACTTTTTTATACAGCTATATTTCACAAATGTGATGGATGCTTTGCAGTCTCACATTTATTCACTAATTTCTGTGTTGCTAGTCGTCTTCTTGTTCATCTCCATTTCCCATCTCCAGATTCTGGTTCACTTCCAAGGCATTCCCAATTATTCTGGAAAACTCCTGTGCTTTTCTTTCTGTCCCTCATTTTTCTTTGGAACATTAGAAAAGGATTCCCTGACAAAGTCTTTCCGTGTTCTTTATTATTATAAGACTGAGAAGCAGAGTCCCCCTTCTACTTGCTGACTCACTTTCTGGAGGACAAACTTTTGTATTTCTTCCTTATCCTGCTCTGCATCAAAAAACAATTTTGATCCTCCAGGGAACAATATTCTGAAGACAGCTAGACGCAGAAGCTTGAATCTCACACCTGCCTCTAAACATTCCTTGATTACTGGAATAAGTTTATTTTTATTCTGCCTAGTGTACATTAAATAATCATTTTCCACACTCTACTGTCTCCAACTTTTAATACTTTGCCCTTTTGCCACAGTTTTGTCAGGATCGCCTCTTTCAGATGGCAGGTTTCCATCTTTATTAATACAGGTCTTGGCTGCTTTCTCATGACCAGGTCTGGAGCATGCACATGATGTGCCCTTTCAGCTAACAACTCCTGCTGTGGAATACTAATCCGGTTGCTTATTTGTGCCTTCATAAAATTAATACAGTCTGTTTCTTCGAGTGTCTCTGGTACAGCAGAAAATCTCAGATTTTCCCTATGTGCTCTGTCATGTAATTGTACCCTTTTGTTGAGCAAGCTCATACTCAGCCCACCTTTATTTTAGGCCCCTGATTTTTGCAGTTTTATCAGCTCATCTGAATATCTGTTTGTTTCTTCAAATTTTCCAGCCTTTTCTTATCTGAGTTGATCTAGTCCTTCAGCGCTTTATTTTAATCACCTCTGAGAGCACATTTGAGTTATTGTTTTTTCCTCTAGATTACGGGGAGGCCATGTCTTGCACCAAAGCTGGAGCCTGAACTGTTTTTTGCTGAACAGCTGCAGGATTCTTCCAAGTCAGTGTTTTCTCTTCATATTTTCTCTCTTTATTTATTTTTTGCTGGTATTCAAGCAGTGTACTTCCTAGCAATTAACTGAAGTTACTAAAAGTGACAGTATTTCTGGCCCTTGTCTTTCAGTTTCTTTTTCACACTGGGAGACCTGAAGTTAAGCAATGAAATCAGTATGCAGCCATCTTGAAAAGTCATCACTTCTTGATATTTTATCATCTTTATTAAGTGGGGTACACTGTATGGTTCTCACAACAGTAAGCTAGAATATACTCATTCATTATTTATGTATTTATTCATTCTTTTATATATATATATATATATATATATATATATATATATAAATATTATATATATATATATATATATATATATATATATATATATATATATATATAAAATAAGACTATATACAGTCATACAAGGGACTGAAATTGATGGTTGGGTTTGTGTATAGATACTTAGTTCTTGCATCTCAAAGTAATTATAGTGCAACGGAAGGAACTGATTGTAGTAATCAGGAGCATATGAACAATGTTCTTTTGGCATGATCTTTGGTTTCCTTATTTTGTTAACTTTGTGTGTTTATTATTTGGTTGTGAATAAACTGGGCAGTATGAAGTCTAGGAGTTTAATGTTAAAGTATTTACTATGAATACATTTTGAATGTAACTTTTTTGCAGGTACATGCATACCTCTCAACTGTCCAGATTTTTGCCTCATATTTTTGGTATGTCCCTCATAAGAGTGTTGGTTTCCTGGCAAATAATTGAAGAATGAAGTCAGAAAATCATGACAAACATTTAAGTTTCAGACTTTGTACATTCAGAAAATTCATGTCAGTGCAAAAGTAGTATGTTATCAGCTTTCTAAGTTTATAACAGTAATATTTAAAAATTGTCCTTATGTTTGGATCTTTGTCTCCAAATTATTTATACGTTTGTCCAGATATCTTGCACTAAGAGGTTGAGAGGTATGGGCACATGAGTGTGAAATGCACTGTGCTGGGTTACAGCAGTTTGATACGTAGTGCAGATGAATATGCTATGGACTTTTAGCGATCTGCTTCCTATAGTGTGAGATATGCTTTCCTCTGCCTTTGTTTTGTAGTTTGTGAGTCTGACCAAGTAACTTCTCCAGACTTGGCTCCCATGAATAGAGACACTTGTCAGTCTGTTAGGAAACACATTATACTTTTGTGTTTTGATTTCCTGCATCCATTGGATAGCTGCTAATTAGTGCTTCACTATATGTTATTTAGCTATGAACTCCAGTATAGCCTTTGTAGTTTAATGGGTTGCCAGATGCATTTTTAATAAAAGTGAGTTTCAAATGAAGAAATCTTTACTGTTGTTCATGCTGTCTGTTGTCAATGTGAATGTTTTTCTTTTATTCTTCAAATGGCTTTCAGTTTTTCTGCTGCAAATTTTTTAATAAATGTTTAATTTAAATCTAAGTCTCATTGATTATTGTAAAAGTGAAAGAGCAAAACAGCATGCATACTGATAGGTTTGTACAGTATTTTTATAGTAAGTGGAGAGAGATAGCAAAGTAATGAGATATTAGTATAGGTAGGGCCTCATTTGAGCTCCAACAATTTTAACATGTTGGGGTGCCAATCTTTGAATGGGTGGAAACAGCATTCTTGTCTCAGTGGACTTGGCCAATAGCACTGTCCCATTATTTTGGAATATCTTTCAAAGTAATTGGGGAACACAGCTTTATGCAGTTTTGACCCATGACATCATTTTGAGTGTTCTTGTTAAGATAAAATTAAATAAAAATCTATGAAAATTTTATTTTTTTCCGTGGAAGCAGTTCATGCCAAATTTTGCAGTAGTTATCTGGAAAGGTGTATGATACTTCTGAGAAGATTAATATGTTGGCAACACAGGAAACAGATGGGCTATTTTCAGTTTCTTAAATGGTCATATTTGAGTCAATATTTGCATGTGGTTTCAAATGCAATTTCTCAGTTTCAGCTGAATACATACTTTCACTCTTCTGAAAAGTAGACAGTGGTACAATAATTGTCCCCATATTAATCACACAGACGTCTGCATTTAATTTTGTTTTTCTATCACATATTGTTTCACATACACTATTCTCATGTCTGTCCACACATTTTAATAACATATCTAAATATATTCAGTAATATTAACCTGAAGGGCTATAGATTTACATCTACTTTGTATCCTTCTGGTTAAAAATTGTCAAACTTATTCTGGTATTAGTAAATAGAATGCAGGTGCATGACGTTTAACATTATGCCTATCTCTCTGCACCTTCCCTATTCCCTTGTCTATCTAATTGTATCTCTATACCTACCTCTCTCTCTCTCTCTATATATATATATATATATAGATAGATAGATAGATATAAAATATATGCGGACACAATTGCCCCCTATCGGAGGTGATCCAGGAGTACTATCTGATTAAGATACTTGTTTGGAGTCATATATTAGATACATGGAAGTGGACGAAATCAAATCATGTCCCCTTAACTACTATAAAAATGAGCTCTTTAACAGCTGAAAGCCTTAATCATCTGCACTAACTGATATCTATATATGTATATATCTATATATATCTATAGTTGCAACTTTACAAGTTGAACATTCTATTGGTCAAATGATTTCAACTGCTGTGCTTTTACATCAAACATCAGTTTATTTATTTATTTATTCATTCACATTTCTTTACTGGGAAATTCTGACTGGGTAATAATTACCCACAGTCAGTTGTGGTCTGGGAAGAAAAGCTCCAGAGAGTTAAATAACATCAAATAAAACACTAATACAAATGTAATTTAAAAAGCATATAAACATACAGTTTGATAGTGGAATACATAGGATACAATAAAGCATGAGGAGACACCAGTGATGTAAAAGTAACAAGAAATGAAAAAAAGCCAGTTAAATCTGAGTATTAGAAGTATAATCTACTACATTAGGAAATAAAAATAAAAAGGCACCAGCCCACCCTAAGAGTCAGGAAAGGGCAGGTGTTGAAAGGTATACATAGACAGTATTAAAAGAGGTTAGGTTAGTAAAAATGTGAAGTATTTGTTAATACAGATCATACAGGTGAGGTGCATGGGCATAGCAAAGAGTTAATGAAAAACTCTTTGAAAGAAGACAAATACTTAGAGGCTAGAAATAGGTCCGACTGAACTTGGGATAGAGTTCTGTAATTTGGATATGCAGTGTGAGTATACAATTTGCCCTGTACTTTTTTGTTTTATAGATTTCAAGCAGGTTTTTGTCTTGAGAGGGCAGAGGGCAGTTTGGGAGATAGTGATGAAGTACTGAAAAGACAGATGAGCAGGTAGAGGGGTTATATAGTATTTTATGGGTTGGGACCTGCGTATGGTCTAGTGGAAGTGTGAGTTGTAACCAGCTGAGAGCACATGCATAGCAATGATGAGCTTTTATGTGGCAGGTTAGCTACAAATATAGCAATCCACTTACAGAAGAGCTCCAGTTGTGATTTAAGAGAGATGTGGATATTAGTCATAATAGATGAGCCATAGAGAGGAGCTTGTAAAAGATAAGTGTTACCTAGGGAGATTGTACTAGAAAGAGGAAGGATTTTTTTCTTCTTCTTTATTAATTTTTTTTCACTATACAGTAGCCCTACCTTTTGATGGGTTATTTTTATACAGTTTTGTATTTGAAGATCAAACTCTAAGTTGTCATGTGTGGTGACTCCAAGCAATTTGTATGGGTAAATATTTCAATAGCTATATTGTTTAGAGAGGTTAATGTGGAAGTTACTTTCAAAAATGGCATGAGACTTTGGAAAAAAATAGTAGTAGTTCAGTCTTTTTGGGATTAAGTAAAAGTTGGTTTGGATATAGTCCCAGCTGGACTGAGTTGAAGGCATTTTGTGTCATGGACATGAGAGTTGAGTCACCTTCATATTGAATACGACAAGCCTGCTGAGAGGAGGTACATAGGTTATTGATGAAAATATTAAAGAACAGTAGAACAAGACAAGAGCCTTCAGGAACATCCATTTTAACTAGGAGAAAAGGAGACAAAGAGGATAACCATCTGACAGATTGATATCTTTCAGAAAGGTAGTTAGAGAACCATAGAAGAGCTGGTTTGAAAAGGCCTAGCATGGACACTGGAATCAGAAGTTTCTCATATGACACTGTCTCAAATGCTTTTGAGAGATCTAGAAAAACAGAAGCGATAATCTCTCCTTGGACTCTAGACTTATTAATGGTGTCAGAAACATTGATGAGAGCTTACTATGGCCTGGTTGCAAATCATGTTGTGTTGGGGTTAGTAAATCATTTTGCAAGGGGTACTGAAGGAGATACTTATGAAAACATTTTTTCAGGATCTTAGAAAGGTGAGAGAAGATGGCAATTGGCCTAAAGTTAGAGATTTTAGAGGAGTTACCCCCCCCCCCTTTATGGAAGGGAATAATAAAAAATAAGTTTTCCACAGGGTAGGGAAATGGACATCTTGAATTGATATGCTCATGAGAAATGAGAATGGGTGTGCTATAAAGTCTGCAGTGACAGTAAGGTACTCAACAGGGGCATCATCAGTAGAAGGAGATGAGAGTTTAAATTTATTTAGTAACTGTTTACGATTTGATATGGAGACAGACTGGAGAATGAAAGCATGGATGTAACGCCTACTAGAGTACTGAGGTAGATTAAATGATTCAGGAACAGACTGGAGAATGACAGCATGGATGTTAGGACTACTAGAGTTTTGAGGTAGATTAAATGATTCAGGAACAGACTGGATAATGAAAGCATAGATGTTAGGCCTACTAGAGTTCTGAGGTAGATTAAATGATTCAAGAACAGACTGGAGAATGAAAGCATGGATGTTAGGCGTACTAGAGTTCTGATGTAGATTAAATGATTCAGGAACAGACTGGAGAATGAAAGCATGGATTTTAGGCCTACTAGAGTTCTGAGGTAGATTAAATGATTCAGGAACAGACTGGAGAATGAAAGCATGGATGTTAGGACTACTAGAGTTTTGAGGTAGATTAAATGGTTCAGGAACATACTGGAGAATGAAAGCATGGATTTTAGGCCTCCTAGAGTTTTGAGGTAGATTAAATGATTCAGGAACAGACTGGAGAATGAAAGCATGGATGTTAGGCCTACTAGAGTTTTGAGGTAGATTAAATTATTCAGGAACAGACTGGAGAATGAAAGCATGGATGTTAGGCCTACTAGAGTTCTGAGGTAGATTAAATGATTCAGGAACAGACTGGAGAATGAAAGCATGGATGTTAGGCCTACTAGAGTTTTGAGGTAGATTAAATGATTCAAGAACAGACTGGAGAATGAAAGCATGGATGTTAGGCCTACTAGAGTTCTGAGGTAGATTAAATGATTCAGGAACAGACTGGAGAATGAAAGCATGGATGTTACGACTTCTAGAGTTCTGAGGAGATTAAATTATTCAGGAACAGACTGGAGAATGAAAGCATGGATGTTAGGCCTAGTAGAGTTCTGAGGTAGATTAAATGATTCAGGAACAGACTGGAGAATGAAAGCATGGATGTTAGGCCTACTAGAGTTCTGAGGTACATTAAATGATTCAGGAACCGACTGGAGAATGAAAGCATGGATGTTAGGCCTACTAGAGTTCTGAGGTAGATTAAATGATTCAGGAACAGACTGGAGAATGAAAGCATGGATGTTAGACCTACTAGAGTTCTGAGGTAGATTAAATGATTCAGGAACAGACTGGAGAATAAAAGCATGGATGTTAGGCCTACTAGAGTTCTGAGGTAGATTAAATGCTTCAGGAACAGACTGGAGAATGAAAGCATATATGTTAGGACTACTAGAGTTTTGAGGTAGATTAAATGATTCAGGAACAGACTGGAAAATGAAAGCATGGATGTTAGGCCTACTAGAGTTCTGAGGTAGATTAAATGATTCAGGAACAGACTGGAGAATGAAAGCATGGATTTTAGGCCTACTAGAGTTCTGAGGTAGATTAAATGATTCAGGAACATACTAGAGAATGAAAGCATGGATTTTAGGCCTACTAGAGTTCTGAGATAGATTAAATGATTCAGGAACAGACTGGAGAATGAAAGCATGGATGTTACGACTTCTAGAGTTTTGAGGTAGATTAAATGATTCAGGAAAAGACTGGAGAATGAAAGCATGGATGTTAGGCCTCCTAGAGTTCTGAGGTAGATTAAATGATTCAGAAACAGACTGGAGAATGAAAGCATGGATGTTAGGCCTCCTAGAGTTCTGAGGTAGATTAAATGATTCAGGAACAGACTGGAGAATGAAAGCATGGATGTTAGGCCTACTAGAGTTCTGAGGTAGATTAAATGATTCAGGAACATACTGGAGAATGAAAGCATGGATGTTACGACTTCTAGAGTTTTGAGGTAGATTAAATGATTCAGGAAAAGACTGGAGAATGAAAGCATGGATGTTAGGCCTCCTAGAGTTCTGAGGTAGATTAAATGATTCAGGAACAGACTGGAGAATGAAAGCATGGATGTTAGGCCTCCTAGAGTTCTGAGGTAGATTAAATGATTCAGGAACAGACTGGAGAATGAAAGCATGGATGTTATGCCTACTAGAGTTCTGAGGTAGATTAAGTGATTCAGGAACAGACTGGAGAATGAAAGCATGGATGTTAGGCCTACTAGAGTTCTGAGGTAGATTAAATGATTCCGGAGAGCTGGAAGTAAGAGAAGTATGATGTCGATGAAATTGTTAAATGTGGTAGCCATTTCTGAGGAGGTAGTCCATATAGCAGTTTGGTGAGAAAGGAGAGCCAGGTTGAAAACTTTTCTTAATTGAGCTCCAGAATTTATTTGGGATTTTTGTAATGATTATCTTGTGGGTCAGAATAATAATTTTTTGTCTAGCTAAATTTGCTTCTTAGCTAGATTAAGCAAGTCCTTCTATAGATGTAAAATGTGAGGGGTTTTATCTTTGTGACATTATTTCCATTGCTTTGTCACAGTGAGATAGCCAGGGGATTTAAGTATTTTTTACTCTTTTATTTCTGGTAGAGCCAAGGGTACTTAAAGTATTCAAGAATATATTGTTGAATTTGTTGATAGCTTTGCCTAGGAGTAGGGTTTTGAGGGGAGAGCAGCTGACAGATTTTAGTAGAATATTGAGTGTATAAGAATGAAAGAAAGATTTTGGGTAGGTCTGCATTGACATTATTTTAGCTCTAGGGTGGCTTCTCTATTGGTGACTATAGGGTGATAATCACTAAGGGAATTGCATAGTACCCCTCAGATAGCATACTTGCTGAGGTCAGAGTCAAGTATCCAGTCTAAGATACAGTTTTTATAATTTGCTTTGTTGAACTGAGTAGGGGAAGAGATTAGCTATTTGAATCCATACACGTTAAGACTAGTAGTTGGGGTGTTAGATGTCACAGATAACCAGTCACTGTTAATATCACATAAGAGTATGGTTTCAATACTAATATTTGTAAGTATCCAGCAAATAATTTCTTCTAATAAGCTAATATTATTACCTGGTGGTATGTAGAGAGCAGCTATATGAAACTTTTTATGTTTATTAACATTGTGAAGAGAAACAACTTCTTCAATTTGATAGGTTGGTATGTTAGTTTTGAGGGTTGAGAAACTTATTATATGCAATTGCAACATCTGTCCCTGTTTTGTGTAGTGTGTCACATTGAATTATACTGTAGCCAGGAGATAGAATTTCAGTATCTTTTATATGATGTTTTAGCCATGTTTCGTGTACAGAAGAAGGACTGTCCGTTTTTTTTTTTTTTTTTTTGGCTTGGGGGGTACGTAGATCTAACTGTAATAAGCTGATCACATATGGCTTATTACAGCAAAGTTTTTTTTTTTTTTTGTTCTTTACTTGAAGAGCTGGGGGGTGCACTGCTTCATAATACCAGTCCAGGGCACCAATTGAAACAGCTATGCTACTGATATCAAGTGTCCTTTTTCTTTAGCAGTAGCACTGGATGCAAGATCAGTGGTACAGATGATTTTAGCAGCTTACCTACTGGCAGTCATATATAATGTCTATACTGAAAAATATTTTTGCAGGCTGAAAGTCCACCTAGCAGAACAGAGATAATTTTATGCAGAAAGATAGGGAAACTGATGACATTCAAGACTGGAAGGTGCAATCTTGCAATCCTTAAACAGCTATGTTCCCATGTGTGTGGTGGGGGGGCTTTACATCAGCTGTGGGGATTGCTGAAGTTGATATTGACAATGGGATTTGCTTTGGTACAAGGTAAGTGGGTGTGATTGTTAATGCAAAAGTTTAAGCGTTAGTAGTAGAGGTGTGTGTGTGAGTGTTTGCAGGTTAGAGTTAGGGTAAGGATTAGGTAAGCTGATAATTTTAGTGTTGTGCATGTGTGCGGTGCATGGATGTGTGTGTCTGAATGTGTTGTTCAGTGGTGCTAAGGAAAGGGTTTTTTTTTAAGGCAATGTGCAGGGTTAAAGATAAGTCAGATGCTAAGGAAAGGGTTTTTTGTAAGGTAATGGTCAGGGTTACAGTTAACAGATGCTCAAGAAAGGGATTTTTGTAAGGTAATGTGCAGGGTTACACTTAAGGACAGATAATAAGGAAAGGGCTTTTGTAAAGTAACATGCAGGGTTACAGTTAAGGACAGATGCTAAGGAAAGGGGTTTTTGTAAGGTAATGTTGAGGGTAAATTTTAGCACAGATCCCAAGCAAAGGAGATTTTATAAGGTCATGTGCAGTGTTACAGTTAAGGACAGATGCTAAGAAAAGGGTTTTGAAAGGTAATGTGTAGTGTTACAGTTAAAGGCAGATGTAATCTGCCGGGTTACAGTTAAGGGCAGATGTAATGTGTAGGGTTACAGTTAAGGCCAGATGTAATGTGCAGGGTTTTATTTAAGGGCAGATGTAATGTGCAGGGATACATTTAAAGGCAGATGTAATATGCAGGGTTATAGTTAAGGGCAGATGTAATGTGCAAGGTTAGAGTTAAGGGCAGATGTAATATGCAGGGTTAGATTTAAGGACAGATGTAATGTGCAGGGTTACATTTAAGGACAGATGTAATGTGCAGGGTTACAGTTAAGAGCAGATGTAATGTGGAGGATTACAGTTAAGGGAAGATGTAATGTGTAGGGTTATATTTAAGGACACGTAATGTGCAGAGTTACACAAGTGCAGATGTAATGTGCAGGGTTACACAAGGGCAGATATAATTTGCAGGGTTGCAGTTAGGGATAGATGTAATGTACAGAGTTACACTTAATGGCAGATGTAATGTGCAGGGTTACAGTTAATGGCAGATGTAATGTGCAGGGTTACAGTTAAGGGCAGATGTAATGCGCACGTTTACAGTTAAGGGCAGATGTATTATATAGGGTTACAGTTAAGGGCAGATGTAATATGTAGGGTTACACTTAAGGGCAGATGTAATATGCAGGTTACAGTTAAGAGCAGATGTAATGTGCAAGGTTACATTTATGGACAGATGTAATGTTCAGGGTTACATTTAAGGGCAGATGTAATGTGCACGGTTACAGTTAAGGACAGATGTAATATGCAGAGTTACAGTATAGGGCAGATATAATGTGCAAGGTTGCAGTTAAGGGCAGATGTAATGTGCAGGATTTTATTAAAGGGCAGATGAAATGTGCAGGGATACATTTAAAAGCGAATGTAATATGCATGGTTACAGTTAAGGGCAGATGTATTGTGCAGGGTTTTATTTAAGGGCAGATGCAATATGCAGGGTTACAGTTAAGGGCAGATGTAATGTGCAGGGTTACAGTTAAGTGCAGATGTAATGTGCAGGGTTACAGTTAAGGACAGATGTAATGTGCAGGGTTACAGTTAAGGGCAGATGTAATGTACAGGGTAACAGTTAAGGACAGATGGAATGTGCAGGGTTACATTTAAGGACATGTGTAATGTGCAGGGTTACAGTTAAGGGCAGATGTAATTTGGAGGTTTAGAGTTAGAGGCAGATGTAATCTGCAGGGTTATATTTAACAAGAGATGTAATGTGCAGGGTTACACTTAAGCGCAGACACAATGTGCAGGGTTACAGTTAAGGGCAGATGTAATTTGCAGGGTTACAGTTAGGGATAGATGTATTGTGCAGGGTTACAGTTAATGGCAGATGCAATGTGCAGGGTTACAGTTAAGGGCAGATATAATCTGCAGGGTTACAGTTAAGGGCAGATGTAACTTGCAGGGTTACAGTTAAGGGCAGATGTAATATGTAGGGCTAGAGTTAAGGGCAGATGTAATGTGCAGACTTACAGTTAAGTCCAGATGTAATGAGCAGGGTTACAGTTAAGGGCACATGAAATGTGCAGGGTTACAGTTAAGGACAGATGTAATGTGTAGAGTTACAGTTAAGGGCAGATGTAATGTGCTGGGTTACAGTTAAGGACAGATGTAAAATGCAGGATTACATTTAAGGACAGATGTAATATGCAGGGTTACAGTTAAGGGCAGATGTAATGTGCTGGGTTACAGTTAAGGACAGATGTAAAATGCAGGATTACATTTAAGGACACGTAATTTGCAGGGATACATTTAAAGGCAGATATAATGTTCGGGGTTACAGATAAGGGCAGATGTAATGTTCAGGGGTACAGTTAAAGAGAGATGTAATATGCAGGGTTACAGTTAAGGACAGATGTAATGTGCAGGCTTACAATTAAGGACAGATGTAATGTGCAGGGTTACACTAAAGGGCAGATGTAATGTGCGGCTTACAGTTAAGGGCAGATGTAATGTGCAGGGTTACATTTATCGACAGATTTAATGTCCTGGGTTACATTTAAGGGAAGATGTAATGTACACGATTACAGTTAAGGACAGATGTAATGTGCAGGGTTACAGTATAGGGCAGATGTAATGTGCAGGGTTGCAGTTAAGGGCAGATGTAATGTGCAGTGTTTTATTTAAGGGCAGATGTAATGTGCAGGGTTACATTTAAGGACAGATGTAATGTACAGGGTTACATAAGCGCAGATGAAATGTGCAGGGTTAGAGTTAAGAGCAGATGTAATTTGCAGGGTTACAGTTAAGGACAGATGTAATGTGCAGGGTTTTATTTAAGGGCAGATGTAATGTGCAGGGATACATTTAAAGGCAGATGTAATATGCAGGGTTACAGTCAAGGGCAGATGTAATGTGCAGGGTTTTATTTAAGGGCAGATGTATTGTGCAGGGATACATTTAAAGGCAGATGTAATATGCAGGGTTACAGTTAAGGGCAGATGTAATGTGCAGGGATTCAGTATAGGGCAGATGTAATGTGCAGGGTTAGAGTTAAGGACAGATGTAATGTGCAGAGTTACAGTTAAGGGCAGATGTAATGTGCAGGGTTACAGTTAAGGACAGATGTAATGTGCAGGATTACATTTAAGGACAGATGTAATGTGCAGGGTTACATTTAAGGACAGATGTAATGTGCAGGGTTACATAAGCGCAGATGAAATGTGCAGGGTTAGAGTTAAGGGCAGATGTAATTTGCAGGGTTACAGTTAAGGACAGATGTAATGTGCAGGGTTACAGTTAAGGACAGATGTAATGTGCAGGGTTACAGTTAAGGGCAGATGTAATGTGCAGGTTTACAGTTAAGGCCAGATGTAATGTGCAGGGTTACATTTAAGGACAGATGTAATGTGCAGGGTTACATTTAAGGACAGATGTAATGTGCAGGGTTACATTTAAGAACAGATGTAATGTGCAGGGTTACATAAGCGCAGATGAAATGTGCAGGGTTAGAGTTAAGGGCAGATGTAATTTGCAGGGTTACAGTTAATGGCAAATGTAAGGTGCAGGGCTACAATTAAGGGCAGATGTAATATGTGGGGTTACAGTTAAGGGCAGATGTAATATGCAGGGTTACAGTTTTGGCCAGATGTAATGAGCAGGGTTACAGTTAAGGGCAGATGTAATGTGCAGGTTTACAGTTAAGGGCAGATGTATTATGTAGGTTTACAGTTAAGGGCAGATGTAATATGTAGGGTTACACTTAAGGGCAGATGTAATGTGCAGGTTACAGTTAAGAGCAGATGTAAAGTGCAGAGTTACATTTATGGACAGATGTAATGTTCAGGGTTACATTTAAAGGCAGATGTAATGTGCACGGTTATAGTTAAGGACAGGATGTAATATGCAGAGTTACAGTATCGGGCAGATATAATGTGCAGGGTTGCAGTTAAGGGCAGTTGTAATGTGCAGGGTTTTATTAAAGGGCAGATGAAATGTGAAAGCGAATGTAATATGCATGGTTACAGTTAAGGGCAGATGTATTGTGCAGGGTTTTATTTAAGGGCAGATGTAATGTGCAGGGATACATTTACAGGCAGATGCAATATGCAGGGTTACAGTTAAGGGCAGATGTAATGTGCAGGGTTACAGTTAAGTGCAGATGTAATGTGCAGGGTTACAGTTAAGGACAGATGTAATGTGCAGGGTTACAGTTAAGGACAGATGTAATGTGCAGGGTTACATTTAAGGACAGATGTAATGTGCAGGGTTACATTTAAGGACAGATGTAATGTGCAGGGTTAGAGTTAAGGGCAGATGTAATGTGCAGGGTTACAGTTAAGGACAGATGTAATGTGCAGGGTTACAGTTAAGGGCAGATGTAATGTGCAGGTTTACAATTAAGGATAGATGTAATGTGCAGGGTTACATTTAAGGACAGATGTCCTGTGCAGGGTTATATTTAAGGACAGATGTAATGTGCAGGGTTACAGTTAAGAGCAGATGTAATGAGCAGGGTTACACTTAAGAGCAGATGTAATGTGCAGGGTTACAGTTACTGGCAGATGTAATATGTAGGGTTACAGTTAAGGGCAGATGTAATGTGCAGGGTTACAGTTAAGTGCAGATGTAATGTGCAGGGTTAGAGTTAAGGACAGATGTAATATGTAGAGTTACAGTTAAGGGCAGATGTAATGTGCAGGGTTACAGTTAGAGACAGATGTAATGTGCAGGGTTACATTTAAGGACAGATGTAATGTTCAGGGTTACAGTTAAGGGCAGATATGATGTGCAGGGTTACAGTTAAGGACAGATGTAATGTGCAGGGCTACAGTTTAGGGCAGGTGTAATGTATAGGGTTACAGTTGAGGACAGATGAAATGTGTGGAGTTACATTTAAGGACAGATGTAATGTAAAGGGGGTTACACTTAAGGATAGATGTAATGTGCAGGGTTACATTTAAGGGCACATGAAATGTGCAGGGTTACAGTTAAGGACAGATGTAATATGCAGAGTTACAGTTAAGGGCAGATGTAATGTGCAGGGTTACATTTAAGGACAGCTGTAATTTGCAGGAATACATTTAAGGGCGGATGTAATGTTCAGGGTTACAGTTAAGGGCAGATATAATGTGCAGGGTTACAGTTAAGGGCAGATATAATATGCAGGGATACAGTTAAGGCAGATGTAATGTGCAGGGTTACAGTTAAAGGCAGATGTAATGTGCAGGATTACAGTTAAGGGCAGATGTAATGTGCAGGGTTACATTTAAGGACATATGTAATGTGCAGGGTTACAGTTAAGGGCAGATGTAATGTGGAGGATTAGAGTTAGAGGCAGATGTAATCTGCAGGGTTACACTTAAGCGCAGACGTAATGTGCAGGGTTACAGTTAAGGGCAGGTGTAATTTGCAGGGTTACAGTTAGGGATAGATGTAATGTGCAGCGTTACAGTTAATGGCAGATGTAATGTGCAGGGTTACAGTTAAGGGCAGATGTAATCTGCAGGGTTACAGTTAAGGGCAGATGTAATTTGCAGGGTTACAGTTAAGGGCAGATGTAATATGTAAGGTTAGAGTTAAGGGCAGATGTAATGAGCAGGGTTACAGTTAAGGGCACATGAAATGTGCAGGGTTACAGTTAAGGACAGATGTAATGTGTAGAGTTACAGTTAAGGGCAGATGTAAAATGCAGGGTTACATTTAAGGACACGTAATTTGCAGGGATACATTTAAAGGCAGATATAATGTTCAGGGTTACAGTTAAGGGCAGATGTAATGTGCAGGGCTACAGTTAAGGACAAATGTAATGTGCAGGGTTACATTTATCGACAGATTTAATGTCCTGGGTTACATTTAAGGGCAGATGTAATGTGCATGATTACAGTTAAGGACAGATGTAATGTGCAGGGTTACAGTATAGGGCAGATGTAATGTGCAGGGTTACAGTTAAGGACAGATGTAAAATGCAGGGTTACATTTAAGGACAGATGTAATGTGCAGGCTTACAATTAAGGACAGATGTAATGTGCAGCGTTACACTAAAGGGCAGATGTAATGTGCGGCTTACAGTTAAGGGCAGATGTAATGTGCAGGGTTACATTTATCGACAGATTTAATGTCCTGGGTTACATTTAAGGGCAGATGTAATGTGCATGATTACAGTTAAGGACAGATGTAATGTGCAGGGTTACAGTATAGGGCAGATGTAATGTGCAGGGTTGCAGTTACGGGCAGATGTAATGTGCACATTTTTATTTAAGGGCAGATGTAATGTGCAGGGATACATTTAAAGGCAGATGTAATATGCAGGGTTACAGTTAAGGGCAGATGTAATGTGCAGGGTTTTATTTTAGGGCAGATGTAATGTGCAGCGATACATTTAAAGGCAGATGTAATATGTAGGGTTACAGTTAAGGGCAGATGTAATGTGCAGGGATTCAGTATAGGGCAGATGTAATGTGCAGGGTTAGAGTTAATGACAGATGTAATGTGCAGGGTTAGAGTTAATGACAGATGTAATGTGCAGGGTTACAGTTAAGGGCAGATGTAATGTGCAGGGTTGCAGTTAAAGACAGATGTAAAGTGCAGGGTTACATTTAAGTACAGATGTAATGTGCAGGGTTACATAAGCGCAGAGGAAATGTGCAGGGTTAGAGTTAAGGGCAGATGTAATTTGCAGGGTTACAGTTAGGGATAGATGTAATGCGCAGAGTTACACTCAATGGCAGATGTAATGTGCTGGGTTACAGTTAAGGGCAGATGTAAGGTGCAGGGTTACAGTTATGGCCAGATGTAATGAGCAGGGTTACAGTTAAGGACACATGAAATGTGCAGGGTTACTGTTAAGGTCAGATGTAATGTGTAGAGTTACAGTTAAAAGCAGATGTAATGTACAAGGTTACAGTTAAGGACAGATGTAATGTGCAGGGTTACATTTAAGGACAGATGTAATATGCAGGGATAGATTTAAGGGAAGATATAATGTTAAGGGTTACAGTTAAGGGCAGATATAATGTGCAGGGTTACATTTAAGGGCAGATATAATATGCAGGATTACAGTAAAGGGCAGTTATAATGTGCATGGTTACACTTAAGGGCAGATGCAATGTGCAGGGTTACACTTAAGCGCAGATGTAATGTGCAGGGTTAAATCTGAGGGCAGATGTAATATGCAAGGTAACAGTTAAGGGCAGATGTAATTTGCAGGGTTACAGTTAAGTGCAGATGTAATATGTAAGGTTAGAGTTAAGGGCAGATGTAATGTGCAGGGTTACATTTAAGGACACGTAATTTGCAGGGATACATTTAAAGGCAGATATAATGTTCAGGGTTACAGGTAAGGGCAGATGTAATGTGCAGGGCTACAGTTAAGGACAGATGTAATGCACAGGGTTACATTTATCGACAGATTTAATGTCCTGGGTTACATTTAAGGGCAGATGTAATGTGCATGATTACAGTTAAGGACAGATGTAATGTGCAGGGTTACAGTATAGGGCAGATGTAATGTGCAGGGTTACAGTTAAGGACAGATGTAAAATGCAGGGTTACATTTAAGGACAGATGTAATGTGCAGGCTTACAATTAAGGACAGATGTAATGTGCAGCGTTACACTAAAGGGCAGATGTAATGTGCGGCTTACAGTTAAGGGCAGATGTAATGTGCAGGGTTACATTTATCGACCGATTTAATGTCCTGGGTTACATTTAAGGGCAGATGTAATGTGCATGATTACAGTTAAGGACAGATGTAATGTGCAGGGTTACAGTATAGGGCAAATGTAATGTGCAGGGTTGCAGTTACGGGCAGATGTAATGTGCAGGGTTTTATTTTAGGGCAGATGTAATGTGCAGCGATACATTTAAAGGCAGATGTAATATGTAGGGTTACAGTTAAGGGCAGATGTAATGTGCAGGGATTCAGTATAGGGCAGATGTAATGTGCAGGGTTAGAGTTAATGACAGATGTAATGTGCAGGGTTAGAGTTAATGACAGATGTAATGTGCAGGGTTACAGTTAAGGGCAGATGTAATGTGCAGGGTTGCAGTTAAGGACAGATGTAAAGTGCAGGGTTACATTTAAGTACAGATGTAATGTGCAAGGTTACATTTAAGGACAGATGTAATGTGCAGGGTTACATAAGCGCAGAGGAAATGTGCAGGGTTAGAGTTAAGGGCAGATGTAATTTGCAGGGTTACAGTTAGGGATAGATGTAATGCGCAGAGTTACACTCAATGGCAGATGTAATGTGCTGGGTTACAGTTAAGGGCAGATGTAAGGTGCAGGGTTACAGTTATGGCCAGATGTAATGAGCAGGGTTACAGTTAAGGACACATGAAATGTGCAGGGTTACTGTTAAGGTCAGATGTAATGTGTAGAGTTACAGTTAAAAGCAGATGTAATGTACAAGGTTACAGTTACAGATGTAATGTGCAGGGTTACATTTAAGGACAGATGTAATATGCAGGGATAGATTTAAGGGAAGATATAATGTTAAGGGTTACAGTTAAGGGCAGATATAATGTGCAGGGTTACATTTAAGGGCAGATATAATATGCAGGATTACAGTAAAGGGCAGTTATAATGTGCATGGTTACACTTAAGGGCAGATGTAATGTGCAGGGTTACACTTAAGCGCAGATGTAATGTGCAGGGTTAAATCTGAGGGCAGATGTAATATGCAAGGTAACAGTTAAGGGCAGATGTGCAGGGATACAGTTAAGGACAGATCTAATATGCAGGGTTACAGTTAAGGGCAGATATAATGTACAGGGTTACAGATAAGGTTCATAGGTTGGTACTAGGCTATCGGTCCTAGGGCCTATGCAAGCCTAGCCATAACAATTCCCTGGATATTTCTTCCCACAGTATTTACTTTTCTGGAACCCTGTCTAGACTGACATGATCCCCAGGGTGAATTTCCTATCACCCATCCAATCATCAAAGTTCCTTTTGAAGAGGGCCAATGAGGCGCTCTGCTTGACATGTATGGGCAGTCTATTCCAGAGTATGGGGAGTCTCTGGGTCAGAAACCTTTCTCTCCAGCATGTTTTGTTCATTGTGATGACAAGGTTTAGATCCCTGGAGCATGTGGCTCTGAGGGATTGGGATTTCTTTAAGTGGAGCATGTCAAACAGCTCAGGGTTTGACATGGCCTTGTATGTTAAGTAATGATCGCCTCTGAGTAGATGATATGCCACAGAGTATAGCTGGAGTTTTTTTAGACAGTCAGCATATGGCATCTGCTTTAGGCCTGTGATTCTTTTAGTGAGGTATTTCTGTGTCCTTTCCAGCTGTTGCAGATGTCTTGTGAGGTATATACCAAACGGGGCATTATACTCTATAATGGGTCTAATGAGGGATGAGTACAGTGGGACAATGACCTCCTTTTTTCTGGATGAAAAGCCCTTAGTGATGAGGTGTGCCACATAGAAGGATTTCCTGACTGTTGTGGCGATATGATTATCGAAAGTGAGACCACTGTCCACCTGTGTCCCTAAGTCTCTCATCACACTTTTGATGTTTAACGTCCTGCCACCTATGTGGTAATTCATGGGTACATGTTTTTTTCCAAAGGGGATAACTATACATTTTTTGGCATTAAGCTTGAGCCCATGGCTCTGGCACCAAGCATCTGTTTCTGTAAGGCCCTTTTGTAGAATATCCACATCATTTGGGGATTCAATAATGGCTCACAGTTTGCAGTCATCTGCAAACTTTGTAAGCCAGAGTCCCTTAGTGTTGGCCTGTACTTCAGAGAAGTAGATGCCAAACAAGAGTGGTCCCAGGACTGAACCCTGAGGTACTCCACTTGTCACTTGTCTGGAGCTGGATTTGCAGTCAGCTACATTTACAGTCTGGGTTCTGTCAGTAAACCAATTGGCAACGCATCAGGTGATGTAGGGATTTATACCCAGCTTAGTAAGTTTATCTATGATTCCAGAGTGGGGGATGGTGTCGAAGGCCTTGGCAAGGTCCAGATAGGCTGTGTGGACCACCTTACCCTCGTCCACAGCTCTGGAGACTGATTCAAATAAGTCAATCAGATTCAGGAGACAAGATCGGCCTTTCACAAACCCAAACTGGGTGGGGTCCAGTGTTTGAAGGTTGCCAATATCTTTGTTTATAAGTTCCATGATAATGCGTTTCATGCCCTTGCAGATCAGGCTTGTCAGACTGATGGGACAGTAGTTCCTGGGATCCAAGGCGGATCCTCCCTTGTGGAGTGGGATAACTGTAGCTGTGTGCCACTCAGTGGGCATGAAGTCTAAGGTGAGGCTATGATTAAACATGCCACTTTGGTCAGGTGCCTGTTCATTTTGTAGTTCATGTACTACACAGCCTGGGATGTCATCTGGTCCCATGGATGCTGTATTCTTAGCTTTGGAGAGTGCGGTTTCTACCTGTGTGGCCGTGATTATCAGAATTTGGCAATCTTTTGGTATTGAGATGGGCCCTTTAGGGGGTGAGAGGGGGGTGAAGTTGGCACTAAATAAATCTGCCAGTATATTGGCAATATCCTTGGGATCAGTATATTTAATGCCATTCTGCTGTAGCTCAGAGTAGACCTGAGCATTGCCATTTAGATTCTTGACATAACTATAGAATGCCTTGTGGTTGTCTTTGGAATCTTTGGCAATTTTATTTTTGTAACTAGCTTTTGAGGATTTTATGAGGGATCTCAGCTTCTTACTGAGGATGGTGAGGGAGTTTTTTGCATCCTGGGATTTTCCTCTTTTCTGCAACAGCTTCTTCCTTCTGTTGTATAGTTTGTTTATAGCAGGGGACCACCAGATTGGCTTCCTTTTTTTGGAGAAGAACATCTTGGTTCAATTTGGGATGGCACGATTCATGCACGAGTGGATGTGCTCATACAGTGCCTTAGTGTAGGATTCTGCAGTCGAACTTCCAGATCCCGTCTGCGTGGGTGTTGTGAAGTTTGTCACTTCTGACTTCAGTAGCATGAAGTTGGCTTTGGAGAAGTTTTTTGAGGAGGTTTCCTTACTGGGGGGTGGGGGTGGGATGTGGATGTCAAAGGTGATTTGCTTATGGTCAGACCTGACCAATGAGGGGGTGACCACTTGTGTGGAGCATCTATCTCCCATGTTGGTAATGACCAGGTCTAGGATATTGGAGCCCCTGGTGGGACAATGGATTAGTTGATCCAGGGCATTGGAATTTATGAATTCCAAGAACCATTGGGAAAAGGAGTTGGTGCCCAAGTAGTTTTCCCAATTAATGGCAGGGTAGTTGAAATCACCCAGTATTAGGGTGTTTGGTTGTATCTTAATATTTTCCAGTATGTTTAGAAAGGTGTAGTGAAAATCTTGGGGCATGGTGGGGGATCTGTAGCAAGCTACAATTTGGATAGCAGTCTTACCTAGTGTTAGTTGCACCTAGAGAATTTCAGATGCATTGTGTTGGGCAACTAGCCTGGAGGTGTGGATATCCTTGTTGAATATCAATACTCCTCCACCTTTAGTGTTTCGGTCTTGGTTTTGTGGCCGAAAAGTGTGGTAAGGATTGTAGCCTGGTATTGCAGGAGTGCTCTCTGGAGCCTTGAATCAGGTCTCAATTACTGCACAGATATCGATGTTCTCCATTTTTAGGAGTGCCTTGAGAGTGCATTTTGAGGTTTAGACTTCTAGCATTGAGTAGCATTACCTTCAGATTTTGCATGCTTGTATCTGTTACAGTGGTGGTTTTATCCTTTGAACCTTGCTTAAAAAAGGCACTATAGGGGTGGCAAGAGCTTTAGCCAGTAACCTGAATCCCAGGGGTGACAGGTGCAGACCATCTCTGGCAAAGCATCGTGGTTTGTCGATCATGTCTTCCGAGGCAGACAAATACTGGATCCCCTTTGAATGACACCAGGAGCTTAGCCAATTGTTGAAGTCAATCATTTTGTCCTAATACTGTGGTATCATTCTGGGTGAAGGCAGGATGCTACTCAGGGCTAGGGTCATACCTGCCTGGGTCACATGAGCCAAGAGCTGTTCCATGTCTCTTTTCATGTATTCCAGGAAGGTACATCTCAAGTCATTCACTCCAGCATGGACAATGACAGAGTCGTATTTGTACTTGTTGTGGAGTGACTTGAGTGCATGCATTATGTGGTGGATCCTGGCAACCGACAGGCACAGCTGACTGTAATTCTCCTTGTTCAGCATGGTGAGTGGGACATCAGTGTGCCTGACTATAGAGTCACCTATGACTAAAGTGTTGGGTACATTGTCTTGCCTTAGAGGCTGTTGTTGGGTGGCACACTGGTGTTGTGAGCTATGTGTCACTTTGATTGTGACTGGTGTTTATTTGCGTTTCGGCTTCGGAGGTCCTTGTTGCTTGGGCAGGTTAATGTTAAGGGCCTCTGCATATGTGGGTTTATGTGGGTAGATGTAATGTGCAGGGTTACAGTTAAGGGCAGATGTAACATGCAGGATTACAGTTAAGGGCAGATGTAATGTGCAGGGTTGCAGTTAAGGGTAGATGTAATGTGCAGGATTAGAGGTAAGGGCAGATGTAACCTGCAGGGTTACATTTAATGAGAGATGTAATGTGCAGGGTTACACTTAAGCGCAGATGTAATGTGTAGAGTTACACTTAATGGCAGATGTAATGTGCAGGGTTACAGTTAATGGAAGATGTAATGTGCAAGCTTACAGTTAAGGGAACATTAAATGTGCAGGGTTACGGTTAAGGACAGATGTAAAGTTCAGGGTTACATTTAAGGACAGATGTAATTTGCAGGGATACATTTAAGGGCAGATGTAATGTGCAGGCTTACAATTAAGGAAAGATGTAATGTGCAGGGTTACACTTAAGGGCAGATGTAATGTGTGGGTTACAGTTAAGGGCAGATGTAATGTGTAGGGTTACAGTTAAGGGCAGATGTAATGTGCATGGCTACAGTTAAGGGCAGATGTAATATGCAGGATTACAGTTAAGGACAGATGAAATGTGTGGGGTTACACTTAAGGGCAGATGTAATGTGGAGGGTTACAGTATAGGGCAGATGTAATGTGGAGGGTTACAGTATAGGGCAGATGTAATGTGCAGGGTTACAGTTAAGGGCAGATGTAATGTACAAGGTTACAATTAAAGGCAGATGTAATGTGCAGGGTTACAGTTAAGGACAGATAAAATGTGTGGGGTTACATTTAAGGACAGATGTAATGTGCAGGGTTACATTTAAGGACAGATGAAATGTGTGGGGTTACATTTAAGGAAAGATGTAATATACAGGGTTACATTTAGGGACACATGAAATGTACAGGGTTACAGTTAAGGACAGATGTAATGTGTAGAGTTACAGTTAAAGACAGAAGTGCAGGGTTACAGTTAACGACAGATGTAATGTGCAGGGTTACATTTAAGGACAGATGTAATGTTCTGGGTCACAATTAAGGGCATATATAATGTGCAGGGTTACAGTCAGATATAATATGCAGGGTTAAAGCTAAGGGCAGATGTAATGTGCAGGGTTACACTTAAGGGCAGATGTAATGTGCAGGGTTACTGTTAAAGGCAGATGTAATGTGCAGGATTACAGCTAAGGGCAGATGTAATGTGCAAGGTTACATATAAGGACAGATGTAATGTGCAGGGTTACAATTAAGGGCAGATGTAATGAGCAGGGTTACAGTTAGGGGCACATGAAATGTGCAGGGTTACAGTTAAGGAAAGATGTAATGTGTAGAGTTACAGTTAAGGGCAGATGTAATGTGCTGGGTTACAGTTAAGGACAGATGTAAAATGCAGGGTTACATTTAAGGACAGATGTAATATGCAGGGTTACAGTTAAGGACAGATGTAATGTGCAGGCTTACAATTAAGGAGAGATGTAATGTGCAGGGTTACACTAAAGGGCAGATGTAATGTGCGGCTTACAGTTAAGGGCAGATGTAATGTGCAGGGTTACATTTATGGACAGATGTAATGTCCAGTGTTGCATTTAAGGGCAGATGTAATGTGCATGGTTACAGTTAAGGACAGATGTAATATGCAGGGTTACATTTAAGGACAGATGTAATGTGCAGGCTTACAATTAAGGAGAGATGTAATGTGCAGGGTTACACTAAAGGGCAGATGTAATGTGCGGCTTACAGTTAAGGGCAGATGTAATATGCAGGCTTACATTTATGGACAGATGTAATGTCCAGGGTTACATTTAAGGGCAGATGTAATGTGCACGGTTACAGTTAAGGACAGATGTAATATACAGGGTTACAGTATAGAGCAGACGTAATGTGCAGGGTTGCAGTTAAGGGCAGATGTAATGTGCACGTTTTTATTTAAGGGCAGATGTAATGTGCAGGGATACATTTAAAGGCAGATGTAATATGCAGGGTTACAGCTAAGGGCAGATATAATGTGCAGGGTTTTATTTAAGGGCAGATGTAATGTGTAGGGATACATTTAAAGGCAGATGTAATATGCAGGGTTACAGTTAAGGGCAAATGTAATGTGCAGGGTTACAGTATAGGGCAGATGTAATGTGCAGGGTTAGAGTTAAGGACTGCTGTAATGTGCAGGGTTACAGTTAATGGCAGATGCAATCTGCAGGGCTACAGTTAAGGACAGATGTAATGTGCAGGGTTACATTTAAGGACAGACGTAATGTGCAGGGTTACATTTAAGAACAGATGTAATGTACAGGGTTACATAAGGGCAGATGAAATGCACAGGGTTACAGTTAAGGGCAGATGTAATTTGCAGGGTTACAGTTAGGGATATATGTAATGTGCAGATTTACACTTAATGCCAGATATAATGTGCAGGGTTACAGTTATTGGCAGATGTAATGTGCAGGGTTACAGTTAAGGACAGATGTACTATGCAGGGTTACACTCAATGGCAGATGTAATGTGCAGAGTTACAGTTAAAGGCAGATGTAATGTGCAGGGTTACATTTAAGGACAGATGTAATGTGCAAGGTTGCAGTTGAAGGCAGATGTAATGTGCAGGGTTACATTTAAGAACTGATGTAATGTGCAGAGTTACAGTTAGGGGCAGATGTAATGTGCTGGGTTACATTTATGAACAGGTGTAATTTGCAGGGTTACATTTAAGGGCAGATGTAATGTGCAGGGTTACAGTTAAGGACAGATGTAATGTGGAGGGTTGCAGTATAGGGCTGATGTAATGTGCAGGGTTACAGTTTAGGGCAGGTGTAATGTACAGGGTTACAGTTAAGGGCAGATGTAATGTACAGGGTTACAGTTAAGGGCAGATATAATGTGCAGGGTTATATTTAAGGACAGATGTAATGTGCAGGGTTACACCGAAGTGCAGATATAATGTGCAGGGTTACAGTTAAGGACAGATGTAATGTGGATGGTTGCAGTTAATGACAGATGTAATGTGCAGGGTTACATTTAATGGCAGATGTAATGTGCAGGGATACAGTTAAGGGCACATGAAATGTGTAGGGTTACACTTAAGCACAGATGTAATGTGCAGGGTTACAATTAAGGGCAAATGTGATTTGCAAGGTTACAGTTCAATGCATATGTAATGTGCAGGGTTACAGTTAACGGCAGATATAATATGCAGGGGTTACAGTTAAGGGCAGATGTAATGTGAAGGGTTACACTTCAGGGCAGATTTAATGTGCAGGGTAACAGTTTACAACAGATGTAATGTGCAGGGTTAACTTAAGCGCATATGTAATGTGCAGGGTTACATTTAAGGACAGATGTATTCTGCAGACTTACAGTTAAGGGCAGATATAATGTGGAGGATTAGAGTTAAGAGCAGATGCAATGTGCAGGGTTACACATAAGGGCAGATGTAATGTGCAGGGTTACATTTATGGACAGATATAATGTGCATGGTTACAGTTAAGGGAAGATTTAATGTGCAGGGTTACACTTAAGGGTACATGTAATGTGCAGAAGTACAGTTAAGGACAGATGTAATGTGCAGGATTACAGTTAAGGGCAGATGTAATGTGCAGGGTTTCAGTTAAGGACAGATGTAATGTGCAGGGTTACACTTAAGCGTAGATGTAATGTGCAGGGTTACAGTTAAGGGCAGATGTAATTTGCAGGGTTACAGTTAAGGATAGATGTAATGTGCAGAGTTACACTTAACAGCAGATGTAATGTGCAGGGTTACAGTTAATGGCAGATGTAATATGTAGGGTTACAGTTAAGGGCAGATGTAATATGTAGGGTTACAGTTAAGGACAGATGTAATATGTAGGGTTAGAAGTAAGGGCAAGTGTAATGTGCAGGGTTACAGTTAAGGCCAGATGTAATGTGCAGGCTTACAATTAAGGAAAGATCTAATGTGCAGGGTTACACTTAAGGGCAGATGTAATGTTCGGGTTACAGTTAAGGGTAGATGTAACGTATAAGGTTACAGTTAAGGGCAGATGTAATGTGCAGGGTTACAGTTAAGGACAGACATAATGTGCAGGGTTACAGTTAATGGCAGATGTAATGTGCAGGGTTACATTTAAGGACCGATGTAATGTGCAGGGTTACAGTTAAGGAAAGCTGTAATGTGCAGGGTTACACTTAAGGACACATGTAATGTGCAGGGTACAGTTAAGGACAGATGTAATGTGCAGGGTTACAGTTAAGGCAGATGTAATGTGCAGGGTTTCAGTTAAGGACAAATGTAATGTGCAGGCTTACAGTTAAGGTAAGATGTAATGTGCAGGGTTACACTTAAGGACAGATGTAATGTGCAGGGTTACAGTTAAGGGAAGATGTAATATGCAGGGTACCACTTAAGGACAGATGTAATGTGTAGGGTTGCAGTTAAGGACAGATGTAATCTGCAGGGTTACAGTTAAGGACAGATGTAATATGCAGGGTTACAGTTAATGGCAGATGTAATGTGCAGGGTTACAGTTAAGGGCAGATGTAATGTGCAGGGTTACAGTTAAGGACAGATGTAATATGCAGGGTTATAGTCAAGGGCAGATGTAATGTGCAGGGTTACAGTTAAGCACAGATATAGTGTGCAGGGTTACATTTAAGGGCAGATGTAATGTGCAAGGTTACACTGCAGCGTAGATGTAATGTGCAGGGTTACAGTTAAGGACAGGTGTAATGTGCAGGGTTGCAGAATAGGTCAGATGTAATGTGCAGGGTTACAGTTTAGGGCAGGTGTAATACACAGGGTTACAGTTAAGGGCAGATGTAATGTACAGGGTTATATTTAAGGACAGATGTAATGTGCAGGGTTACACCGAAGTGCAGATATAATGTGCAGGGTTACAGTTAAGGACAGATGTAATGTGCAGGGTTGCAGTTAATGACAGATGTAATGTGCAGGGTTACATTTAATGGCAGATGTAATGTGCAGGGATACAGTTAAGGGCAGATGTAATGTGTAGGGTTACAGTTGAGGGCTGATGTAATGTGCAGGGTTACAGTTAAAGGCAGATGTAATGTGCAGGATTACAGTTAAGGGCACATGAAATGTGTAGGGTTACACTTAAGCACAGATGTATTGTGCAGGGTTACAATTAAGGGCAAATGTGATTTGCAAGGTTACAGTTCAATGCATATGTAATGTGCAGGGTTACAGTTAACGGCAGATATAATATGCAGGGGTTACAGTTAAGGGCAGATGTAATGTGAAGGGTTACACTTCAGGGCAGATTTAATGTGCAGGGTAACAGTTTACAACAGATGTAATGTGCAGGGTTAACTTAAGCACATATGTAATGTGCAGGGTTACATTTAAGGACAGATGTATTCTGCAGACTTACAGTTAAGGGCAGATGTGATGTGGAGGATTAGAGTTAAGGGCAGATGTAATGTGCAGGGTTACACATAAGAGCAGATGTAATGTGCAGGGTTACATTTATGGACAGATATAATGTGCATGGTTACAGTTAAGGGAAGATTTAATGTGCAGGGTTACACTTAAGGGTACATGTAATGTGCAGAAGTACAGTTAAGGACAGATGTAATGTGCAGGATTACAGTTAAGGGCAGATGTAATGTGCAGGGTTTCAGTTAAGGACAGATGTAATGTGCAGGGTTACACTTAAGCGTAGATGTAATGTGCAGGGTTACAGTTAAGGGCAGATGTAATTTGCAGGGTTACAGTTAAGGATAGATGTAATGTGCAGAGTTACACTTAACAGCAGATGTAATGTGCAGGGTTACAGTTAATGGCAGATGTAATGTGCAAGGTTACAGTTAAGGGCAGATGTAATCTGCAGGGTTACAGTTAAGGGCAGATGTAATGTGCAGGGTTACAGTTAAGGACAGATGTAATATGTAGGGTTAGAGGTAAGGGCAAGTGTAATGTGCAGGGTTACAGTTAAGGCCAGATGTAATGTGTAGAGTTACAGTTAAGGGCAGATGTAATGTGCAGGGCTACAGTTAAGGGCAGATGTAATGTGCAGGCTTACAATTAAGGAAAGATGTAATGTGCAGGGTTACACTTAAGGGCAGATGTAATGTTCGGGTTACAGTTAAGGGTAGATGTAACGTATAAGGTTACAGTTAAGGGCAGATGTAATGTGCAGGGTTACAGTTAAGGACAGACATAATGTGCAGGGTTACAGTTAATGGCAGATGTAATGTGCAGGGTTACATTTAAGGACCGATGTAATGTGCAGGGTTACAGTTAAGGAAAGCTGTAATGTGCAGGGTTACACTTAAGGACACATGTAATGTGCAGGGTACAGTTAAGGACAGATGTAATGTGCAGGGTTTCAGTTAAGGACAAATGTAATGTGCAGGGTTACAGTTAAGATAAGATGTAATGTGCAGGGTTACACTTAAGGACAGATGTAATGTGCAGGGTTACAGTTAAGGGAAGATGTATTATGCAGGGATCCACTTAAGGACAGATGTAATGTGTAAGGTTGCAGTTAAGGACAGATGTAATCTGCAGGGTTACAGTTAAGGACAGATGTAATATGCAGGGTTACAGTTAAGGGCAGATGTAATGTGCAGGGTTACAGTTAAGGACAGATGTAATATGCAGGGTTATAGTTAAGGGCCGATGTAATGTGCAGGGTTACAGTTAAGCACAGATATAGTGTGCAGGGTTACATTTAAGGGCAGATGTAATGTGCAAGGTTACACTGCAGCGTAGATGTAATGTGCAGGGTTACAGTTAAGGACAGACATAATGTGCAGGGTTACAGTTAATGGCAGTTGTAATATGCAGGGTTACAGTTAAAGGCAGATGTAATATGCAGAGTTACAGTTAAGGGCAGATGTAATGTGCAGGGTTACATTTAAGGACAGATGTAATGTGCAGGGCTAATGTTAAGGGCAGATGTTATTTGCAGGGTTACAGTTAAAGACAGATGTAATGTGTATGGTTACAGTTAAGGGCAAATGTAATTTGGAGGATTGCAGTTAAGCGCAGATGTAGTGTGCAGGGTTACATTTAAGGGCAGATGTAATGTGCAGGGTTACACTCCAGCGCAGATGTAATGTGCAGGGTTACAGTTAAGGACAGATGTAATATGCAGGGTAACAGTTAATGGCAGATGTAATGTGAAGAGTTACATTTAAGGGCAGATGTAATGTGCAGGGTTACAGTTGAAGGCAGATGTAATGTGCAGGGTTGCATTTAAGGAGAGATGTAAAGTGCAGGGCTACAATTAAAGGCAGATGTAATGTACAGGGTTACAATTAAGGGCAGATGTAATGTGCAGGGTTACATTTGAGGGCAGATGTAATGTGCAGAGTTACAGTTAAGAGCAGATGTAAGGTGGAGGGTTACATTAAAGGACAGATGTAATGTGTAGCGTTACAGTTAATGGCAGATGTAATGTGCAGGGTTACAGTTATGGCAGATGTAATGTTCAGGGTTACATTTAAGGGCAGATGTAATGTTCAGAGTTACAGTTAAGGGCAGATGTAAGGTGCAGGGTTTCATTAAAGGACAGATGTAATGTGCAGGGTTCGAGTTAAGGACAGATGTAATGTGCAGGGTTACAGTTAAGGGCAGATGTAATGCGCAGGGTTACAGTTAAGGGCAAATGTAATGTGCATTCTTACTGTTAAGGACAGATATAATGTACAGGGTTACAGTTAAGAGCAGATGTAATGTGGAGGATTACAGTTAAGCGCAGATGTAGTGTGCAGTGTTACATTTAAGAACAGATGTAATGTGCAGGGTTGCACTTCAGCGTAGATGTAATGTGCAAGTTAGGACAGATGTAATGTGCAGGGTTACAGTTAATGGCAGATTTAATCTGCATGGTTACAGTTAAGGGCAGATGTAATGTGCAGAGTTACAGTTAAGGGCAGATGTAATGTGCAGGGTTACATTTAAGGACAGATGTAATGTGCAGGGTTACATTTAAGGACAGATGTAATGTGCAGGGTTACAGTTAAGGGCAGAAGTAATTTGCAGGCTTACATTTATGGACAGATGTAATGTGCAGGGTTAAACTTAAGCAGAAAAGTAATATGCAGGGTTACATTTAAGGGCAGATGTAATGTGCAAGGTTACAGTTAAGGGCAGATGTAATTTGCAGGATTGCATTTAAGGACAGATGAAATGTGCAGAGTTACAGTTAAAGGCAGATGCAATGTGCAGGGCTACAGTTAAGGACAGATGAAATGTGCAGGGTTACATTTAAGGGCAGATGTAATGTGCAGGGTTACAGTTAAGGGCAGAAGTAATGTGCAGGCTTACAGTTATGGACAGATATAATGTGCAGGTTTGTAGTAAAGCAGAGATGTAATGTGCAAGGTTACAGTTAAGGGCAGATGTATTGTGCAAGGTTACAGTTAAGGGAAGATGTAATTTGTAGGGTTACATATAAGGACAGATGAAATGTGCAGTGTTAGAGTTAGAGGCAGATGTAATGTGCAGTGTTACAGTTAAGGGCAGATGTAAGGGTAGGATTTGGATTAGTATTAAGGTTAGCACACATGAGTAAGGTGAAGGGTAGAGCAAATCCCAATCTCCTCACATCCAGACCCAACCAAGAATATATACTGCATGTCCTGTAGAGGTAGACCAGAAGGCATCTGCCATGTATCTCATCCAAGGATTAGTGGACGCCACATTTGTCACTACAGACCTGAGCAACATCCCTCTCAACTGTCCAGATTTTGCCTCACTTTTATGGTCTGTTCCTCATAAAATTAGTTGTTTTCTGGCAAATCACTGAGGATTAAGTTAAGTAAATCATGACAGACACTTGAGTTTTATACTTCATATCCTTCAGAAAATGCATGCGAACACAAAACCTGTTTTAATAGCAATTGTCTAAATTTATAAGAGCAATATTTAAAATCTGTCCCTATTTTTGGGCCTTTGTCCCCCCATTATTTTATAGTTTGTCCAAAATTCCTGCACTAAGTGGTTGAGGGGTACGTTTAGCAGCAGTATTTTTCTTACCCAAACTCTCTATCACTGTGTATGTCCGCCATGTTGTCCTGCAAGCTAGAGAGCACACATACCCACCTCCACATTGCTTGGTATTAACTGCTGTCTATGCCTGCATCACTGATCTGCGCATCCATTGATTTTTTTCCATTTTATTTTACCCAGATTAGGGATTGATTTGAAGTCAAAGCAGTGCTGTCCCATAAACACAATACCCCTTTAGGAGTTATACACACATCAAAAGTAGTGAAAATGTTACAGATTTTTATGATTAGGACTTTTGAGGACCCTGGTAGTGGATCTCACAGGTGGGCTATCCTGTACTGTTGATGTTGTGGTTTAGCCAGTACCTCTACAAAGACCTATGATATTCATGAAGTGGGGTAACCCTCCCATGGTAATACTGCAGAGAGAGTCGATATGTCATCAACTGCACCATGTGCATGTTGCCATCATTGTCAGCCATGTGAGACCTACTGATACCTGACATGTGTTGTTCCATTGTGCAGATCCTAATGCCCAACGTCTGTGCAACCACCACCATCACACTGCCATTTCAATATGCTCTGTTCCCCCTAACATATAGGTGTTCCTTCTTACACATACTATAGATATTCCCCTACACACAGATAATACAGTTGTTCATCCCTACACACATACTACAGGTGTTCTCCCACACATGTACTACAGATGTTGCCCAACCCATACACTAAAGGTGTTCCCTCTCACACATGCTACAGATTTTCCCTCATACACATATACTACAGGTGCCCCCCCTCACACACACACACACGCACACACGCACACACGCACACGTGCACACACACACACGCACACACACACACACACACACACTACACTACAAGTTTTCTGCCTTCAGTGCTAATATGTCCACTCCCAGAGAGTTTTGATGTATGTCTTTATGCTTGTCATCAACACCCCTCTTTTCCTGTTTTTGCATGTGGCTGATATGTCACATCAGCATTAGTCAATGTGACCAAATCACCCAGAACCAATGTTCATACCCCACTGTGTTCATCTGATATCTCAAGCAAAATGACATGCTCACATCCCATCATGTTAATAAGGGCTTCATAGTGAAGTAGTTATGTTAATGGGTTACAGCAAACACAATGTGTTCCCCAAAAATGCTAGTACTAGCTATTCTCAGTAAAACTCCAGGGAAGCATGTGACCAGTATGATGACGTACAAGGCCTGTGTGGGCATACAGTGCCACCACTCTGTGTTCCAAAAGTTTGGTAATACCCCACTGCTGTGCTACAATGATATGCATCATGTGATGTCTGAATGTCCTTCCATGGCCGGCGACTGCAATGTTAATCCCTGGGTTACTTGGTGTAGATGTCATGGCTTCCTCTGATGCCGTGAATTGCAGCGCTACTGCTTGGTCTGCCAGAGAGGCCTATATTTTCCTGATTTTCCTTCAGATATTTGTAGGTATGTGCTAGGGAAGTATGACAGTTCCCTGCACAGGTAGTGTAATAAATGTAAACAACAATACAACGGAACATATAAAAAATATTATTTTAAAGCCATTTTTGCTAACAGATTTCAGTTACATTTAGCTTGTGCTCAGTTTTGAAACAGTCAGAAATAAACGAATTTGACAAAAATGCAAAAATGTAACATATAAAAAAGGTTACCCCGCTATAAGCAATGCTACAGTAGGATATAAAAATGCATTTTAAAATTTAAGTAATTAAGTCATGAAGTCTTCTAAAACAATCCTTACAATGACACTTAATTTTGCTTGGACTAAATACTGAAAGTGCCAGAAAGGATAGATTTTAGATCAGGGAGTTGATCATGTACAAATATGAATATTTAACAATTACAATACAAGAAACAAATTGCTGTCTAAGAGTAGGAAGGAACAGTCTCAAAACTGGAAACACTCCTTCCTCAACTTGAACAAAAAAAAGACTTGTAGTAAAGTCCTCCAAAGCTAACTATGAATCCAAATTAGCTTCCCTAGCTAAGTACAACCACAAGGCATTCTTTAGTTACATCAGTAACCTCAAAGGAATGGCCCAGATTTGGGCTGAACTCAAAGTTAATGGTACAAGATACATAGAACCTGTGGATATAGCAAAAATGCTGGCTGACAGGTTCAGTGTAAACTTCGCTCCCTTGTCCCCACCACATATATCCCAAAGCATCCCTAACACCTATCCCCTGCCTATTATCTCCAAGAAGCAGGTATTAAATGCCCGCTCCAAGGCCAAAAACACAGCCTCTATGGGACCAGACAACATCCCGGGCTGTGTTCTACATGAGTTAAAACAGGAATTACATCCTGGGCTGTGTTCTACATGGGTTAAAACAGGAATTACATCCCGGGTTGTGTTCTACGTGAGTTAAAACAGGAATTATATCCCAGGCTGTGTTCTACATCAGTGAAAACAGGAATTAGCATCACCACTGAGCATGCTTTTCAATCACTGGCTTCATCCCAGCAGAATGGTTTGGTCTCAGTGAAATAACGCGCCTTACTCTGCCATTGTACACTACTATACCTACCTCATGAAAAACACGCACATTACATAAAGAAAAAAAAAACACTTTCAACACTTACACATATACACACACACAAACATGCTTACACCTACCTACTCTAAACAAACTTCCAAAACTTCACAAAACCTTACACCAAACCACACTCCTACACAAAACCCTAAAAATTGCTAACTTACCTGACCCTCCGAACATAACCACATGTCGGCCCCCATCTTCCTACCCAAACACCACTTACCTTAAACTAACAGCATACCGGAAAAACAGCATACACCACACCTATTACCAGTTCAGCAAACTAACATTCGAAATATGCAGTTTCAGGCAACTGCACTTTCGCTCTTCTGATCTCGAGATACTGAAATTTGAGATTTCAGTACCTCGAGCTTATAAAGTGAAACCATATATACATATTAATATGTACACACACAAACACACACACACACACACACACACACACACACACACACACATACATATATACAAACTATACATACACACACACATAAGTGTATATAACATTTAAAAAGATGAAAAGATGTTTTTTTCTTTTATTTTGGATTTGTTTCAAAATCTCGATATTCTAAAACATCAATCATATGGTCTCGATCATATGAAATTTGATGTTTTGGAAATTCTGGATTCTGAAATGTAGATATAAATATAAATATATATATATATATATATATATATATATATATATATATATATATATATATATATATGTATGTATAGGTTCATAGATAGGTACTAGGCTATCTGCCCAAAGGCATTTATAAGCCAAGCCAGAATGTGTTGGCTTTCACCGCCCCCTTAGATTAGTTCCCCTGTGCCTCTGTCCAGCAGAGCCATTGAAGTGATCCCTGGGGTAAACTTTCTGTTTCCCATCCACTCGTCAAGATTTCTCTTGCTGAGGGTTAGCGAGGAGCTCTGCCTAATGTAGATTGGAATCTTGTTGTGGTGAGGTTTAGATCCCTGGAGCATGTGACTCAAGAGAATATGGTTTTCTTTAGGTGGAGCATGTCCGTCGATTCTGGGTTGGACATGGCCTTGTATGTCAGGCAGAGATCACCTCTGAGTAGGCGGTATACAACCAAGTACAGCTGGAGTTTCTTCAGTCGTGCTGCATAGGGCATCTGCTTGAGGTCAGTGATCCTCTTGGTGAGGTAGTTCTGTGGTCTTTCCAGTTGTTGCAGGTGTCTTGTAAGGTACATCCCAAATGGGGCATTGTGCTCTATGATGGGTCTGATGAGTGATGCATAGAGGGGCCCAATGACCTCTTTTGATCTGGATGCAAACCCTTTTGTGATTAGGTGGGCCAGATAGAAGGATTTTTCTAACCACTTTGGCAATGTGATTATCAAAGGACAGGTTACTATCTACTTGGGTCCCCAGATCCCTTATTATGTCTTCCGTATTTAGGGGGCTACCACCTATGTGGAGGTTTGTGGGTACTTAGTTTTTTCCAAAGGGGATGACTATGCACTTTTTGGCATTTAGCTTGAGGCCATGGTTTTGACACTAGGTATCTGTCTCAGTAAGACCCTTTTGGAGGATGTCTGTGTCAGCCGGAGAGTCAATTGTAGCCCCTAGTTTGCAGTCGTCTGCGAACTTGGTCAGCCATAGTCCTCCTGTGCCTGTACCTCTGAGAAGTATATGCCGAACAGGAGGGGTCCTAGGACTGAGCCCTGGGAATACCACTTGTAACCAGTTTAGAATCAGACCTAGCTCTCGCAACTCTTACCATGTGGGTTCTGTCCGTGAGCCAGTTGGCAACCCATCTCGTGATGTAGAGGTTTATGTTCAGGCTGGTGAGCTTGTCTATAATACCTGAGTGGGAAATGGTGTGAAGGCCTTTGCAAGGTCTAGGTAGGCTGTGTGGACCACCTTTCCCTCGTCTATAGCCTTGGTAACTGTCTCAAAGAAGTCCACCAGGTTTAAGAGGCATGATCTGCTCTTAACAAAGCCAAACTGAGTAGGGTCCAGTTTTTGGAGGTTCCCAATGTCTCTGTTAATGAGATCCATGATGATGCACTCCATAGCTTTACAGACCAAGCTAGTCAGGCTTAGAGGGTGATAGTTCCAGGGGTCCGTTGTGGCTCCACCTTTGTGGAGCGGAATAACCGTTGCTGTGCGCCACTCTGTGGGCACGTAGCCTGTGGAGAGGCTGAGTTTAAACAGTGTGTTTAGGTGAGGGGTGAGTTCATCTTTGAGCTCATGTAGGACACACCCTGGGACACCATCTGGTCCCATTGATGCTGTGTTTTTGGCTTTGGAGAGGGCTGTTTTAAACTGAGTGTCTGTGATTTCAGGGACACTACATTTTTCTGGTATAGTTATGGGCCCTTTTGGGGGTGAGAGGGGGGTGAAATTTGCACTGAACCTGTCTGCCAGGATGTTGGCTATATCAGTTGGTTCAGTGTATTTTATGCCATTCTGCACTAACTCCGAGCAGATCTGAGAATTACCACTTAGATTCTTGACATAGCTAAAGAATGCCTTGTAGTTATCTTTGGAGTCCATGCCAATTTTTCTTTCAAAGCTAGCATTGGATGATTTTATGAGGGAACATAGTTTCTTGCTGATACTGATCAGGGATGTCTTCCCTTCTTGGGATTTTACTCTTTTCTGTACTAGTTTCCTCCTTCTATTGTATAGCTTGTTTATGGCAGGGGTCCACCAGACTGGTTTCCTTTTCTTGGAGGAGTGAGTCTTGGTTTTGTTTGGGATAGCACGATCCATGCATTCTTGCAGGTGCCCGTAGAGTGCATTAGTAAAGGATTTTGCAGCTTGGAGAGCATTATCCTTTAGCATGGGGGCTTTGAAACTTCCCACCTCGGTCTTAAGTAATGTGAAGTTAGCTTTTGAAAAGTTTTTCACGGTGGTTTCTTTGACCGAGGGTGGTGGCGGAATGTGGATATCCAGAGTGATTAGTTTATGGTCAGATCTAACCAGTGAGGGGTTGACCTCCAGTGTGGAACAGCGGTTGCCCATGTTGGTGATGACCAGGTCCAATATGTTGTCACCTCTGGTGGGGGTGTTGAACAGATGACCAGTTGATCCAGGGTGTTTGAGTTTATAAATTCTAGGAAATGTTGGGCAAGGGAGTTTGTACTTGAGTAGTTCTCCCAGTTAATGTTTGGGTAATTGAAATCACCCATTATCAGGGTGTTTGGCAAGACCTTCATGTTTCTCAGTGTTTCCAGGAATGCGGTGTGGGGGTCCTGGGACATGGTGGGTGATATGTAGCAAGCTATAATTTGAATAGCAGTTTTGCCCATTGTTAGTTGATATATATATATATATATATATATATATATATATATATATATATATATCAGGTTCTTTAGTACTACTCATAGTAATGTAATAAATCTTCCACTACATATAATCCTGAAAGATAGTATTATTTGAATCCAAAACAAATTTCAAGGCATAAAAGCATACTAAATTTCTTCTCTCAATAAACTGTGTGCTATTCTATCCACAACCCCTTGGGATTAAATGTTTGTAAAGTGGTAAAAAGAAAAAGCAAGACAGTATCACAGGATACTAAAATGTTAAACAATACCTTAGGAAGGTAGGAGAAAACGAGGTATATGTCCCAGTTGTTGACTTGTATGGGTACCAAAAATGTTTGAAAGCTTATAATGTATTAAGGGATAGTGATTGTTTTTCCTTAGATAATCTGCAAACTATTTGCCAAACATTGGGTATCAAATTAAAAAACTACCTTTAAAAATAATAGCTGTTTGATAGATTACAATCTTTTTAATAAGCATTTAAAATTGATCACTTATTTGACAGTTTGTAAATTGTAACTGGCAAACTTTTTTTAAAGCAGACATTTGACAGGTAGTTTACAACCTGTCTGATATGTAACCACCATGTTTTTGTAAATGAAATGGATGTGTTGCCTTGCACAAGTCCCCTTTCTATAGATATGATTTTAAATTATGTTAGTGGAAAGCAAACTATTAATATATTTTGTTAAAAGGTGTTTTCTTAAGTATTCAGCCTAACCAATAAACATTTAATAGGCCAAAAAAGATCTTTAAGCATACCCTGAAAGGAAAAGAAAAACTCCATTACAAAGTCAGAAAACTCACCTATAACATGACATGAGCAGTACTGTGTAATTAAAAATCAGCCATATTTCTAAATAACAGAGGTCAGTTTTAAATAACAATGTAAATGGGAAATGGCAATTCCAAATGTACCAACATATGGCTGAAGACAAGTGAATACCTCCTGTATGTTCTTCTCATTAATAACTCTCAACCTCTTAGCTCAAGAAATCTGTGCAAAGCCTAAAATGATGGGAGGCAAAGGCCCAGAAATAGGGACATACTTTACATACTGCCATTATAAAGTTAGGTTTTGTGATAACATGCGTTTTCTGAAGGATATAAAGTCTGACACTCAAATATGTCATTATTTAGAGATATCATTCCTCAGTGATTTGCCAGAAAACCACACATTTTATGAGGAGCAGATTAAAAGTATGAGGCAAACATCTGGACATTTGAGAGGCAATTCCTCATTATATTTGTAAACTGAATTCATTTGCAGCACTGTGATGGGCACACATGAAAAAAAGATTCATTTAGTAAGTACGATGTACTAAATTTCAGATAAAAATGGTCTTTTGCCATAAAATTTGTTTAAATTTAATAATTCCTTGAATAATCTTCAGATTCAGATTTCATGACATGATCAAACCACGGGACAAAACAAACTAGTAACCAGCTCCAAACTAAGGGCACACCAGCACAAACACTAGAGCTTGGTAAACAAAATGAGAATTTGAATTTACAATAGCACAGGGTAAAAAAAAACATTAAACTAACACTATAAAACTAAGCACTTTTGTCCTTTCTATATCCAAATGGGACTTCATCAGAAAGTGATGTTTCATGACATGCTTGCAATGAAGTTTATTATTGTTACAATTCTGGAATTCAAGTGGCTGAATTTATGGGGTTCCAGGGAAACTAAACCAAATTATCAGCAATTACATTACTAGAAAAATACATTGCTATCAAGTCTAAGAGGCAAGCAAGCAAATTGGTAAATATCTTAATTTTATTATAGAAAGTCTAAGAGGTCTGTACAGTAAATTACCTAATAGTTGATCTTATGTCTTGATGGTCTGACATGAAATACCACTTCCCTATTAATTTAAATCTGATATTAACTTATGTAAGTATTGCATCAGGGTGGTTGAGGCATGTGTGAAGCACATAGGATAAAAGTGTACTACGTTGTTACTTTTTATAAAAATGTTATAAATGCCTTTTAAAATTATTAGCATTCTGTTGTTATTTGGATGTTTTTTACCATGTCCTAAGAGCTGTTCTAACATATGACGATAAAGTGTCTCGATCTGCTGTAACATGAGCTTGTATTTATTTATTGGCATTTGATTACCAGGAAAGCCTGACTAGGTAGGAGCCCATTTTCAGCAGAGGACTGGGGAGAAAAGCTACAAAGTATTACAAAACATTTTAAGAACAATAATTTTACAACTGTCAAACATAATACTAAAAACATCTACAATTTAAATAACTATACCAAATTAGACATAATATGAAAACTTTGGTTAAGAATACATACAAGTTATATGACAATGATTTAATACTTAGAGACATTTTAGCCAGTTTATATTGTACTAATGTGCCTTTCATTTCTCTCTAAAACAGAAATTCCAATATGAAGTGATCTAAAAGCAGGCTTATGGTATATTTAGAGAGAAAGCCAGGGGAGAGAAATTGATAGAAGTAAGGAAGTCAGTTAAGAAGAGAGAGTAAGGACGTGTAAGGTATGATTAGGCATTTCTTCACATTTAGGGATATAGTTTATGCTGGCGTTGAGCAACAACAAAACCAGCTTTTGGCTCGGAAGTCTTTCAGAATGGTTGAATAATTCAAGGGAGGGTATTGACCTGATACATATGGGTTAGGATTTCCAGGCCTTAGCAACATGGTACAAATATAGACAACGCCCAGCAGATTTGATAGGTTTGTGGACAGACAGGCGTCCTTGGTCAGTGGATTGTAATGACTGAAAAATAGCTGTGCAGAGTGTAATTTGGTGCTGGACAAGCAGATGGATGGTGGATAATTTTATATGTGGTAAGAAGCTGTGTATTTGTTACCTGATGGAGTATTTCTAACCAATTTAGGCTTTTAAGTGCTGTACAGTGGGGGGTCTGAAATAGTTATTTGCTGCAAATTTAGCAACTTTGTTACAGAATTGTTCCAGTTTTGATTTTCATGATGCCTGAAGGTTAGTAAGGATGTGAGCGCACAAAGAACTATGGGGAGGAGGTAATTAGTGGTAACTGTAGTTTTAGTTGTATTGGTAAGAAAGTTTTTGGCTCTGTAAAGCATCCCTAGTTTTTGGTGAGTTGTTCTTATGCAATTTTGAATAATATATATGCTGGTCAAATTTAAGACTTTCATCTCCTATCATCCCTAATAATTTGCTCTGAGAAGTGACTTCAGTGGTTGTATTATTATGAGATGGGACTTTACATTTTGTTTTCTCATGGGAGAGGAGTTTTTGGGGAAAAGTAGTATTTTTCTTTTAGTATTCAGCATGAGTTGTGAGTTACAAAGCCATGTTTCAGTGGCTGTTGTAGTTCCTGAGTAATTTTTTTGAGGTGTGCCATGTTGTCAGATGTGCAAATGAGTATGGAGTCATCTGTGTACTATATTAGGGAAGTCTGCTGTGTCTATGTGTGGCAAGTCTTAGTGAGAATGTTAAAGAGAAGGGGGCCAAGACAGAGCCTTGTGGTACACTGGTGGTGACTAGGAGGTATGGAGAGGGGTTAGAGTGCCTTTTTGCTGACTGATACCTACTGGACAGGTAGTTTTTCAACCACAGAAGGGTGGGCTGAGAAAGATGTAATAAGTACATATGAAGTAAAAGTTCACTGTGGCAAACTGTGCTGAAGGCTTTAGACAAGTCCAGAAATAAGCAGGAGATTGCAGCTTTTGTGAGACTATCTGCAGAGGTTAGAAGTGCAGTGTTAGTGTTATGGGAAGTAAGGAATCCATGTTGTGTGGGGGATAGGAATTCTTTCTGCAGAAGTTAGTTTAGCAATTGTGTTTGCTTATGTTTTTGAAGTATTTGGGGGGGGGTGAATACGATTGCAGTAGGTCTAAAGCTAGTAATGTCTGTTGAATTTCCTCCTTTGTGCACAGGGATAATGTATGACTTTTTCCATAGAGAAGAAAAGTACAGTTTTGTACCTAGCATAAATGTAGATGTTCGAGTGCTCATACAGCTGCAGTCATTACAGCTGCAGTCATTACAGAAGGGTTATCCTGCCATCAGGCGGGTCCTCAGTCGGACGAATTCCAAAGTCTAGGTCCGGCATCGGTTGTCGTCTCTTCTTCCCTGACGTCAGTGCAGCAGGGGTATAAAAGAGGCAGCCGATGCCATTTTCTTCAGTTTTTCTTGCCCTAGATGTCAGGTGCCCCCAGAAGGAAGGCAAAACATAATATTATGCAAACATGCAATGTAAATAAATCAGAAAACAGTAGTTGCAAGCAAATACACCATAAAAGAATACCCCAAAAAGGTTGTATGATAAAGTTGTTTGTCATAAGGCCTGTCCTAAGAGGGGATGGAGGGAGGGTAACCTGGACTGCAGCTGTATGATAGGTACAAAACTGTACTATGTTCATTGTGCATACAGCTGCAGTCATTACAGATGGGTAGAATCCCAAAGCTAAGTAAGGGTGGTAGGTACTAAGTGGAACTAGGAGGGGCTAGGATGTCCTGCAGGACTGCTGTGGCAAAGCCCGCTCTAGATTTGGAGTATAGTGGAAGGTGGTAATGGTTGGAGAAAGTGTGCACTGAACTCCAAGTAGCTGCTTCGAAAATGTCCTTGGTAGGGACCCCCCTGAGGAAAGCTGTAGAGGTAGCTGTAGCCCTGGTGGAGTGGGATCTGATGTATACAGGCACAGATTTTCCATGAAATGAATAAGAAAAGCGTATGCAGTGGGCTATCCATTTTGAAATTGTCTGTTTGGAAATTGCCTTTCCTTGAGCACCTGTCACATAGTACACAAAGAGCTGCTCAGATTTCCTGAAGGACTTTGTTCTGTCCAAGTAATAATAAAGTTGTCTGTGAATGTCCAAGGAATGTAGTAGTCTCTCTCCTTTGTCCTGTGGATTTGGATAAAAGGTAGGTAAATGAATAGTCTGATTCAAAGCTACACTGGATACAACATTTGGCATGAAGGTAGGGTTGGTTTGTAAGGAAACTGTCCTGATGGAAAATGATGAATGGTTGCACAGCCATGAGGGCCTGTAGCTTCGAAACCCTGCATGCTGAGGTAATAGCCAGAAGGAAGGCTGTTTTCCATGACAAGTATTGTAGCTCTGTTGAAGAAGCCGGCTCAAAAGGAGGCAGGGTCAGCTTTTCCAATACGAAGTTGAGGTCCCAAGCTGGGACTGGTGGTTTCCGTGGGGGGTTTATATTTTTTGCCCCTCTGAGGAACTGCCTTAACAGAGGATGTGAGAATAAAGGAGGATCTGTATTGTATTGTGCAGAAATGGCTGAAGCGTGGATCTTGATGGAGGAGAAGGAAAGGCCACTGTTTAACATCTCAGCTAGGTACTGTAAAATTTGAGGTATATTTATTACCCAAGGATTCTGGCCCTTTTCTTGATTCCAGGAACAAAATTGTTTCCATTTGGCGGAGTAGGTTTTTCTAGTAGAGGGTCTTCTGGCCTCTAAGATGACATCCTGCACCTCCTTGGAGAGGAGAGTCTGTTGGGAAATTAAGATATTCTCCATGCAGCTAGATTTAAGGTTTTGAGCTGGCTGTGAAGGGTTTTGTAGTTGTGCTGGGACAACAGAAGAGGAACTAGAGGTAGGATCCATGGTGGTGAGTGTGACAGGCTCTTTAGGAGAGGATACCAGTGCTGTCGTGGCCAGTCTGGAGCAATGAGAATCATTTGTGGCCTCTCTGCTCTGACTTTTAATAGAACTTTGGTCAGTAGAGGAAGAGGCGGGAAGGCATAGACTGTCAATGTTGTCCAATTGAAGGAGAGTGCATCCACTTTCCAGGCCTGTGGATGATAGGTCCTTGAACAGAATTTTTCCAACTGGTAATTTCTGTGGGTAGCAAATAGATCTATGTCTGGCTGTCCCCATGCCTGAGTTATCTTTGAGAAGACTTGAGGATGCAACTTCCATTCGTGTGGGTCTGTCATATTTCTGCTTAAGTTGTCTGCCAGTGTGTTTTCCTTCCCTGGCAGGAATTGTGCCTGCAGTTGAATTTGTAATTCCAGAGCTGTGTTCCATAGGGTCATGGCTTGCCTGCACAGGGGGTATGAATGCGTTCCCCCCCTGTTTGTTTATGTACCACATGACTGTGGTGTTGTCTGTCCTTATTAATAGCTGGCCTGGATGCAGTAGGTCCTTGAAGGTCATAAGGGCATTTTGCACGGCTAGCATCTCCTTTTGGTTGATGTGTAGGTGCTTCTCTTTTTGGGACCATTTGCCCTGAATGCACTGATCTGCCATGTGTGCTCCCCAGGCATAGTCTGAGGCGTCCATTGTGATGATTTGAGTTACTTGAGGTAAACAGAAAGGGAGACCTGTGTTTCTTTGGCATGCTTGAGCCCACCACAAAAATTCCTTTTGTAGGCATGGAATGAGTGGTATAATTGTTTCCAAGCTGTGGCTGTGTTGAGACCATAAGTTTTTTAGGTACCATTGTAGTTTCCTCATATGCAGCTTTGCACATGGTATCAGTAGGATGCAAGATGCCATGAATCCCAGAGCCTGCAGGACATTCCTTGCAGTTAGTCTGGTTAAAGTTGCCATTTTGTTGAAGTATTGAGACAGTTGCCCTTGTTTGTCTGGCATGAGGTAGGCCATCTGGGTGGTTGTATTTAGGCTGGCACCCAGGAAAATTATCTGCTGAGAAGGTATTAGTTTTGATTTCTTTTTGTTCACTGTGTATCCCAGGTAGTTTAACAGTTTTATTACAAAGGCCAGATGCTGCAATAGAATGTCCTTGCTGTCCGCTTGGATCAGGCAGTGGTCCAGATATGGGTAGATTTGTATTCCTTGTTGTCTGCAGAAGGCAATTACTGATGCCAGGCATTTCGTAAACACTCTGGGTGCAGTAGATAAGCCAAAGGGCAATGCAGAGAATTGGTAATGGGTTGAACCTGCAAGAAATCTGAGGTATTTTCTGCAATCTTGTCTGATAGGGACATGCAGGTATGCCTCCTTGAGGTCCAACGTTACCAGCCAAGACTCCTTGCCCAGCATGGGAAGAAGCTGCTGTAATGTGAGCATCTTGAATTTGGGTACCTGTAGATATGTGTTTAGGATGGATAGGTCTAAGATGGGTCTCCAATCTTTGTCCTTCCTTGGTACCAGAAATAGTCTGGAATAAAAACCTTGACCTTGTTCTTTTGCAGGTACCTCTTGAATTGCTTTCATATCCATGAGAGCGGAAATTTGTCTTTGTGTCTCTGCCCATTGATTTTGTGGCAGGTTTGGCAAGCCTCTCATTTTTGGAAGGCTGTGAAAGTGGAACCTGTAGCCTCTATCTATAATGTCCAGAATCCATTTGTCTTTTGTAACAATGTGCCAGTTTTTTGAAAATAATGCCAGTTTTCCGCCCAAAGGTGCTGCCATTATAGCTTTGTTTGGCAGGCATAGGGGGAAGTCATTGTGTCTGTTTTCTAAATGACTGTGGCCTATCTTCTCCACCTCTTGGGGTTGGTGCTTGCCACTGTCTAGCTCTGTAAGATCCTTGAGGTTGTCCTCTACCCCTTGGGCGTCTGTATCTGCCCCTTTGAGGTCTGCCCGTGGCTGGAAAGGACCAATTTTTTGAAGGCAAGTTTCTGCTGAAGCGTGGAGGTTGCACCTGCAAGAAATCTTTAACTGTTTGCATAGATTTCGCTTTTTCCTCCATTTTCTTTAGTACCTCCTCAGCTTTAACACCGAACAATACATCTTTTTGAAGTGGTGCATCTAATAACTTTGCTTTAACATGATCTGGTAAGGTTTGCTCTTTGAGCCAAGCATGTCTACGTATGACAGACCCTGTGACAGCAGCTCTACATGAGGCCTCTACAGCATCAAAACCACACTGCAAGGTATGTTTACCCACTTGCTCTGCTCCATGCAACAAATCCTGCAACTCTTTCAAATCTGGCTGTTCTGTTTGTGTCATTTTGCTTTTCAGCTGGGATAACAAAAACTGTTGGTACTTTAACATATGAAATTGACAGTTTAATGCCCTCATGGTTAAAGTGGCTGATGTATACACCTTTTTCCCCCACCTTTCTAATGCTCTGGAATCTCTCTCTGAAGTTAAAGGGTTTTTAGCAGTAGAGGCCTTTATCCCCTTCAGACCCTGTGAAATTGTTTCTGGGTCAGCAGTATGGCTTTTATAAAGGAACTGGTGAGAATCAGGAACCCGGTAATATCTGTCTGGTTTAACAGGGGCCGGAGGTAAAGAATCTGGATTAAGACTGGCTTCTGCGTACACATCATCCAAAATATCTAAAACAGGAGGGATAGCCAGGGGCCTATGCTGGGGGAGCAGTAGAAATTCCCTGAGCCTTTTCTTGGAATCTGAGTAATCTTGGCCTTCCCAGTGGAAGTGCTCCCTCAATGTATGCAGGGTTTCCCCAAAAGAGTAGTCCTCAGGGGGGGAGACTGAGAGAATAGACTCCTCAGCATCAGAGTCTTCAAAAGGGGAATAGGCATAATCCTGGTCCTCAGATTGGTCTGAGGTAATAGAAGCCTGGTCTGAGGAAGGGTAGTCTTCCTCCAATCTGGGTCTTTTGTCAGAGGGCAGTTGAGAACCCCTGATGAGAGTTATCAAATCCTCAGCCATTTTAAGCATCTGTTTTTTAGACATGGGGCCTTGGGAGGAGGTCTGAGGGCCTTGTTTTTTAGTTTTGATGGTAGCTTTAGATTTAGTGAAGGCTTTAATAGAGAAGGTGGTAGGCCTGAAGATGCCTTCAGAAATGGCAGGCCTCACTAAATTTTCGGTTTCCCCGCCAAGAGTGGCGTCGGTATCTGCAGTGGGAATAGAGACCGAGGAGCCTGCGACCTCGGGTACTGAAGACACCGGTAAAATAGTTTCATCGGTAGTCAGGGGCTGCGTAGGCACCTCGCTGAGAACCGGAGAACTGGTAGTCGGCCTTAGTGTGGTCTCAGTACTCGGTGCGGACCTCGGATGTCGGTCCTTGTCTTTGTGTCTTTTTCCTAAAACTGGCGTCGGTGTATCCGACGACATGATATAATTACATTTTTTGCCAAAATAATGAAGGGCGAACTCCGGCCGGCGCTTAATAGTGCGCTTGTTGAACCTAGCACAAAAACGGCAGTCCAAGACGTCGTGATCTGACCCTAAGCAAGGTATACAGAAAGAGTGAAAATCCTTATGCGGTATTTGCATCCCACAAGAAATACAATTATTAACTTTGTCTGATATCGGAGTGAGGCAAGAAAAGTTTCCCCAACGGGGTACTTAGCTTTAAAGAAGACTTCAGCTGAAATACTGTTTGTAAATCTCAGGAGCTGGCCGACCGGCACTTGCGAACTGCTTCTGCTTCGGGCACCGCGTGGCTAAAAGACTGAAGAAAATGGCGTTGGCTGCCTCTTTTATACCCCTGCCGCATAGACGTCAGGGAAGAAGCAACAACAACTGACGCTGGACCTAGACTTTGGAATTCGGCCGACCGAGGACCCGCCTGACGGCAGGATAACCCTTCTGTAATGACTGCAGCTGTAATGACTGCAGCTGTATGCACGATGAACATCATGGGATTCCTGGATTAACCTATTTATAAAGATTGAGATGGGATAGCCAATGTTATTGGCTACTATTTTAAGGTACTCACTTGGAAGGTCATCAGCTGAAGTAGAACCTGGTTTGAGTTTGTTGAAGAGTACATTTATATAGGATGTGGGCACAGGTTTGAAGGTAAAAGTAGATGTGGTGATACATGGCTTTTGTGCAGGATTAGGATCAGATGTTGGGGAATCCTTGATTAAATATGCTGTATTATCTACAAAGTAAGAGTTGAATTGTATTGCATTTTCAAGTGGGAGGTTATTGGGAGAGGATTAGGATTGAAGTTATTATAGTATAGTTTTTGTCCTCGTTTATTTGTTTTTAGTACACTTGCAAAGCATTCTGAACTTTTCAAGATATTGTGGTGTATATTTTTGGGATTCTTTCCATGCTTTTTCTGTATCAGGCATTAGCACTCTACTCTTTTAGTCTATTTGGTTTAGCCTTTTCCTCCTAGGAACTGCAAGGCTATTTAGAATATTCAGGAACGTTGAATTGCATTAATTTACAGCATCATCTAACATGAGGATTTTTAGGAATTTCCTGTTAGTAGAAGATAGGGTTGTAATGAACATTTCTGGGTTAAACTTGGAAAGGTTGTCTGTTGTTTTATAACCATGCTGTTTAAGTGGATATGTGAAGTGGAGTGGGAGATGGTCAAAGAGACTGTCAAAAATTGTACCTGTGCTGGTGTATTTGCTATGGAGGATCCAGTCTAATAAGAAATTTGATATTTTTCTATAATGTGTGAGGCTATTAATTAGCTGTGTGACACTAATATGTTTGTGTGTGATGTAACAGACTTAGAGTTTATGTCCAACCAACTCACATTCACATCACCTAGTAGTATTTTTTCTTGTGGAATTGTTATGGATATCCAATGCAGGATATATTCTAGTATAACTGTATTGTCACTAGAGGGGAATGTAATGGACAGTGAAACATATTTGTTTCAGGAAAGTAATAACCCTCAGCTGAATTGAACTTTGGTATTGGTTTGTTATAAGGGGAAATGTTCTAGTTGTTGGGGAATATTAAAGCAATACTCCCACCTTTCCTCTTTATATGATCATTACAGATGATATAATAGATGACAGGTGCAATTTCAGAGGCATTTATGCTGTGTTTAAACTAAGCTTCAGTTTACAATGAGAATATCAGGCTGCTGTTAGGTAATCCAGGCATGTAGTTCAGCAGTTTTATTTCCTATGCTTCCAACATTAATGGCAGCAAAAAATATATTCCTAGGGTTGGTGGTTGACTGTTGTAGAATTACAGTAGTGTATGGAAGAGAATTGTCTTGATGCTCATCATGGGAGGTGGGGCCAGGATTAGGGAGAATGTCTCCTCCTAGAAGGATTTTAGCTTATAAGGGAATTATTGATACTTGTTTTTGGAGAGAATTTTTCCACTTAATTTTGTTTTGCATTAAGTTGAAATGGAATTAATCAGTCTATATTTGGAGTAAACGTGAGAGATGTCATAAAATAGGTTTGGGGAGATTTGTGGAGAATGTAGGGAGGAAGTATGAGTAGGTTGTTTGAGACAGACTTGGAGAGATGTTGAGAAATTATAGAGTCATGGTAGGATGACAGTTGGCCCAATAGGTGGAGAAGGATAGAGGATATTCTGAGGAGAAGCATGAATAAGTAAATGGATCTGTATGTTACAGCTGGCAGGTAGTGGGGAAGTAGGGATCAAGAAGGAGAAAGAGGTTGCAGGGCAGAGGATATTTAGTGGTGATGGAGTTTGGAAGTTGATAGGAAAGAAGTAATTTCTATGAAGGAAGAGAGTGAAGATGTCCTAGTATCTTCTCTGGAATGTAAGGAATAGAGAGATTTAAAAGGGTAGAATATAAAGATGTAGTTAAAATAATAAGAAGTGAGTGTTTATTTAGGAACAAATAGAAGATACAAAGTTGAGTATATAGGTACTGTTAGAGAGAGGTATACTATGAATGAATGACTATAGTGCAAAGCAGTAAGGGAATGGTGCTAAAAGATTAAAGGGAAGTTGGGGTTTAGGAAAAAAGAAGCAGGCATTTTTGTATTATAGTAATAAGGTTGTTTGGGGAGGGTTAAGGAATAAGAGTTACATGTGAAATGTGTACATTGGAAGTGTAATACTAGAGAAATAAGGAGTGGGCGGGGTGGGAAATGGGGGTAGGTTGAGTGAAGCAAAGCTAAGCGAAGTGGGTTCCCATCCTCAGGTCAAATCATAACAGAGAGTAATCACTTTATAGCTTGTACAAAGCAAATAACAAAGAGACATAAAGGAGAACAGGTTTACTTTCATTTCCTGAATGAAAAAGCTGGCAGATAGGGATTCTATGTAACTGGCATATACAGTGTAATCTATTGGTGAAGAGACCAATAGGAGGGGGATGTTACAGCCACTTCCCAGGGCAAGGCAGGCACTTATTTGACTAACTGAAGTTAATACACAGAAAGGTTCTTCAAGTTAAATTTGCTTACATTGTATAGTGACAAAATTCTCAGTGAAAATGTTTGGGATTTGGGGTTTGTGGCAGAGTTCCTATTGGATCAGGGTCGAATGTGAAATGTATGATAGGCCATGGCATTAATATAATTGTGTGTGTTTTGAAACATTTTTTAAAAGCATACCTGTACAAACTAAATAGTGCATCAATAATGGTAAAAAGCTAAGATTTCCAAGTTAATAATTAAGCATACTAAACTCCTTTCTCAATTAATTCATGGAGATAAAAATACATTCCTGTGGATTCAGATCAGATTATGTGTTGCTTTATACCTCTGGAGATGATGTTGTGTTAATTGTGCTGTTTGAAAGACAAAATCCCAAACCATTTTTAAGTTCAGCTCCTTATAACATTCCTTGGCACACACCACATGCCTTAGTAAACAGATAAAACTTTATTTCTTCACTCAGAGGTAAACATCTTAACCATTATGTCAACACACAACCCTGAAATGTGTGTAAAATAAGGTATCCCTAATCATATTTTAGATGTCATTGGATATTTTACATCCAACTGAGCTACCACAAACTCAAGGAGATGAGACATCAGTTTAATCTCTTATCTGAAGGATGATGCACTCAGGTGTGCTGCACCCCCCCTCATATTTCACTACAGTATCAGCAGTTGATCTACCTGGTATGGGAATAGAACCTACAGCCTTCTGCTCCAAAGGCAAGTGTGCTACCAGCTGCACAACTGACAGTGTTACATGCTTATTATAGTGATATCTTTTCTTACTGTATAATGGTACTTATTGTAGAAATATTATTAGTTATCTGTTAAACTTCGTTGCAGTGTTTTGGTACTTTATGACTTTCAGTGTTAAATGTTTTCATTTGCTACTGGACTCTAACTATGCCAGATTGCATTTAAGTCTTTACTTTGATACCAGTCTAAATTGTTGATCCGTTTCTTTAAAAAAAAGAGACTAAAGATGATTTTCATCAGTATTAAAAACATATTTGTATCTTTCTCAAAGCCTGGCTTGAATAAACTCAGAAATTGTTTGAGCTGACAGTTAGATAATAAAAACAAAAATGCCTGTAAATCTCATTGGTTCAAGATGAACAACTAACAGCATAATATCGGAAAAATGAACTGAGTTTGTAATAAAGCATTATATCTATTATAATATAGTTATAAATGCATTGCTTTATTACAAACTCAAGTAGTCCAATTTACTTGTTTCTTTCTTGTTAGACATTTAAATAATGTTGTCTCATACTTTCAAAGACTTTCTAGGACATCAGGCTGCCTTTTTTATTTCTAATTCTTTAGGAATTTAATATAAAATTTATATTTCTTAGTAAACAATCACGTTATTTTTTACTTACCAGCACTGAATATTTTACTGTCTTAAATATTCAGTTTTTACTATAAATGTGAAAACTATTACTGCATTGCCACATTTGGTGATGCTTATGTTGATTGACTGCAGTCAATTTAATTTGTCAGCTTTGTATTAGCATATTGTTACCGCAAAACAGACATGTTGTTAAGAAATGTCAGACTATATGCATAATCTTTTCCAAAGTACAATGTCTTTCCTATATCTATTCACTTTCAGTCCTTATTTCCTAGAAAGTAACAGATATGAAAAGCCTTGGCCATTCACCTACTTTCTTTACTTATTTGCTGTCTAGTTAGGGAAGCAGGATGCCCTACCTGTTATAATTTTACCTTTCTTACAGTTCCACATCTTAATTTTTCATTTTTTTAATTCCATAACTTATATGTATAGATGATTAGTATTTTTTATTTATTTATTTATTTTTATTTTATTTTACATTTGTTGACCGGGCTAGTCTAACTGGATACATGTCCATTTTCAGTAGAGGCCCGGGGAGAAAAGCTCCAAATTTAATACAAAGTAGGAAATCAGTCAACCTAAAATTTAAGACAGTCCAAATCAGCATGCAGATATAAAAAATATAATGAAAACAAAAACGATAACATATAAAAAAATTTTTTTTTTTTTTGAGATGAGCAGAGAAACAATATTTTAGATGTACTTAGAATAAAAGAAAGGATAAGTGAGAGAGAGGAGGGGAAAAGATAGGAAAGGTATTGGAGATATAATAGGATGAGTAGAGGATAAGATGATTTTCATAGAGCTAAGAAAGTTAGTTTTAAGAAGGCAAACATGCACCTAAGAAGAGAGGAAAGAAAAGAAACTTTTGAGTACTTGTTCAAAGGGTAAGTTTCTTGTGTTAAGGAGTGGCAGTCGAACTTTAGAAAACATTTATTGGGTTATTGGGTAGAGAAGGGGAAGAAGAAAAGGGAGATGGGAGACAGAAGGGCTAGCTAGTCAGGGTTAATACAGGGGCAGAGCCATTTGTTATTAAGGTACAATTTGAGATTCTTCTTGAAAATAGGTAGAGAAGTCAGGGATGTGATATCAGCAGGTAAATTGTTCCAGTGTTTCCCAACTGAGTTGGAGAATAAGCCATCTCCTGCAGTGTTTTTAGGTGTAGTAATGTTGATCAGACGTTTGTTAGAGGAGCGTAGATGTTTCAGGTTATGATAAGGGGTAATAAGACTGGTGAGTATTGGAGTTTTGCTGGGTTGGTACAGGGTTTTGTGGGCTATTACCAGTTGTTGAAGTATAATCTGATTAGGAAGTTCGAGCCAGCCAAGTTGTCTTAGCTTAATGCAGTGGTGGGTTCTAAAAGGAGATCTGGTAGCAAATCTAGCAATGTTGTTGTAGGAGATAACTATTTTATTAAGGTTTTTTTTGACAGGTTGGTATAAATAGGACATGCATAGAGTAAACTAGAAATTAGATGGGTCTTGGCTAGGGTAATTCTAGTAGTTGGGGTAAGAAATGGTTTAATTCTATATAGGGTTCATATTTTTTTCTTCACACTTTTTATAGTAGAGTTAATGTGATTCTCAAAATTGAGTTTATTATCTATTGTAATTCCTAGACGTTTTGTGGTGGTTTCAGGGGAAATACTAGTATTGTTGTTTGAAGTGACTGAGAAATGTAGGGGTATTTGGTTGCATGTTGGGGAGAAGAGTAGAAGTTTTGTTTTCTTAGGGTTGAGTAGGAGGCAGCGTTGGGAAAAACCAATGTTCAACTGTGTTAAAGGCTTTTTGTGTAAGAGACTGAAGTTCAGCATGAGAGGTAGCTGTGCAGATAATAGTGGAGTCATCTGCATATTGGATGCAGTTAGAAAAAGGGATAGCTGATTGAAGGTCATTGATAAAGATGGAAAAACAAGTGGACCTAAGATAGAGCCTTGTGGGACACCTAGGGAAATAGGAAGGTAGTCAGATAATGAGTTTTTCCAGAGTACTGCTTGTTGACGGTTTTTGAGGTAAGATTGAAACCAAGCTAAGCTGTTAGGATCCAGTGATAGAGAATTGAGAATGTGGAGGAGCATTTTGTGATTTACCATGTCAAAGGCTTTAGACAGGTCAATGAATAGTGCAGAAGAAAGATTGTTTAAGTTGCGGTTAGTGTTGATGGTGTTTGTGAAGGAGAGCAATGCAGTGGTGGTACTAAGGGAAGTTCTGAAGCCATGCTGACAGCTAGCAAGTAGGTTGTTTTGGAAAAGATGATTTAGTAATTGTTTATGGATACATTTTTCTAAGATTTTGGCAATAGGGGATAACAAAGCTATGGGACAATAGTTGGATAGATCAATAGATTTTCCCCCTTTGTGTAGTGGGATGATGTGAGATATTTTTCAGATATCAGGGACAGTTCCTTCATTGATGAATCTGTTTATCAAAATAGAGATAGGAAAAGCTACAGCTTTTTTCTTCATGATAGTGCAAAGAATGATATTTGTAAACATTATTATTATTTCTGCTACTAGCCTTCAATTAATATTTACTCCCTTTTTGTTCTTATAGTAGTAAATTTACATTATTCTCTTTAAGAGGCATGGAGTTGGGTCTGGGGTGGGGGGGTAATAAGATCCTAAAATATCTACAGCCTAGGAGGTCAGCACATTAGCATCTGATTACCTCATAAATTTATGCTATCCTTTAACTTGTATCCCAATCTATACCAATTGATGCTTTTTTATTCTTAGGAACTATGAGAGATTGTTAAAGATATATCACTTTAATGACTGAGTGTTAGAACTTGAATGAGACATAAATATGTGAGAAGTGTAACCCCATCTTCTATTTATTTGAGAAATGTCAGGTAGAAATTGTTTTAGTCCAGGTGACACATGACCAACAGAAGAATCGGGGGCATTAAGAAAAATATTTTAATAATATTGTAACAACAGGACTAAGCTAAACATTTTAGTGAAAAAAATATTTAAACTAAATATAGTACACTGGGACTTAGGCCACATAGAAGATTCTATCACATTGTTTGCCAGATGATAAACTAGCAAAATTATTCTGTTGTATTACTAGATGCATATACTGCATGATCTGGGAAAAATAGGATTATTTTAATTATAATCAGACCACTCTCGAAATTTAATGACTATTTTCTTATCAGAGCACTCGAATTCTGTAGTGCACTCTATCAAATATATATCTACAAAGGTAAATACCATATAATTTTAGCATTTTCTATATACTTTTAAGACTTATAGTCAACCTGTGTGGTCCATGTTCAGCTGCTGAAAAGAAATATCTGCAAATGGCTAAATATTGAATGTAAAACATTGAAACGTAACATTACTGAATGCATATAACATCAAAAAATCATTCATTGAATGGCAATAATTGGGCCAACAATCAGGAAGTAACACAATGCATAAGGTAAGTGAAGGAAACCTTTTAATTTTTCCTTTTCCCCACTGTAGTACAATCTCAGAGTTGGTATATATAGTTAGAGGGGTGTGAGGGAACAGCCCCCCACCTTGGTTGGTTGTGGTCATGATGTTGGCCAACTATGGCCATGCTATGAATAATTTTTCAAAGTTATACACATTCAGTAATGTTACATTTTGATATTTTATGTCCGATATCTAGTCATTCATAGATACTTCTTTTCAGTAGCTGAACACAGACACAACCAGTGGCATAACACAGTCATAAAGATCTTTATTCTTATTTTTAAGACATTATATAATTTCCTCTGTACTAAAGAAATCATAATCAAGAGTCAACTTTTATCTTATTTCCAGTAATTTAAAGAACAATATAGAAGATAAAATTATTGAATCACTCTGTCTGACCATGGTGAACTACAGCTGAAGACTGAAATTGGCTTATTAGGTAATGGTTTAAGGTTAACGTAAAGTGTTTTTTAAACCCAAGCTATTTGAAATCTTAATGTATGGGAGCTATAAAACAAAGTATAAAAGACTATATTAACAGATTTAATGAGACCACAAAATCTGAAGCATCCAATGAGCTGTGTTTAAAGTAGAAATAAGTGGCATCCTTATCAGTCAAGCCACATATCTTAAAAGTGGAGAAGCAATCAAGAGAAAGAAGTCTCTATAATCTTCAAACGTTAGACTAGCCTGCTGAACAAGTATAATAACAGTATCCATTTCAATATAAAAGACTGATTGCACTGTAGTGCTCCCAATAATCCAGCAGTCTTTGCCTGATGACAGGAGAACAAGCTACATACCCAGGAGAGGCTTAGATGCCTTCAGTGTTATTGGCCAATATTATTAAAAATCAAAAACTTCTGACAAATATCCCAGAAATTAGATGTGGCAATGATTTTAAAATGAAATCATTGGTGTCTTATGGCCTGTATTCTGAAATATATTCAACCATGCATCTATTAAATCTGTCCTAAATATTGACAGTTATTTTAGTGCTTTATCTTTTACTAAAATTGCCGCTGAGCAAGCAAAGATGTTTGATAAACCCCTTTCAAATAAGACATTAACATGGCTATTCAGCAATTAAAACTTAAAGTATATTTGAATTTTTTTTGAAACCTTGTATTTCTTATGTACTCATTGGTATCGTATTTAAAATCATCTGTAAATGACATAGAATCTGTAGCTTGACTACCTTGAAACCTGTACATGCATACATGCAAATATTTCAAGAATGGGCATTAATGCCCTTCTAGCATGCCAATATAACAAAACATTTGTCCCCATGATAAGTATCCAGGCTGTTCTTAAAAATATCTAAACAAGTACTTGCTTTAATGTAATGTGGTAGTCTGTTCCATGCATCGGCTATTCTGTCAGAGAACCAATTAGTACACTTCTCATTCCTATAGAATCACCTACATAGGTTGTCTGATGATTTTCTAGTACTTTTTGTTAACCCCAAACATTCCCAGAGGTAGTTGTCATTAAATACCCTATAAACTTGAATAAGATCTCTTAGATATCTGTAAGAGACACTACAAGTTCAAATATTTTAGTCTTTCATAATAATTTAAATTTTCACATCCATGGATATCCTTGGTATATTTCCATTGTACTCTTTCCGGTTTACTCATCCTTGTTTTCTTATATGGTTTTCATATTGTTATTCCATATTCAAGTGTGGGTCTAATGTAACTAACAAACAATAACTTTATTTTTTTTTTTGATTTTCTAGATTTTATAAATCTTTTTATATAAACTATAGTTCTATACTATCATTAACCAATTGGTTGATATGATTACAATAACTCATAGCTGAACCTACCCATATACCCAGGTCCGTAAATGAGTCTACAGTTTACCTGTGGATCTTGTTCATTTTAATTTGTTCTTTGAAACTCTGGAATTTAGTTTTTTTGCTTATTTTTGTTTTTGATACTTTGTAAACTTTGTATTTAATTTGTTATTTGAGCTGGAGCTTTTCTCCCCAGTCCTCCACTGGAAATGGGCTCTTTTTGGCCCAGTGGAATTTCCCGGTAAACAAATGTCAGTAAATAAATAAATAATAAATAATGTCTCAGGCCCTATGGCTTTCCCTCAGAATTTTGCAAGAAATGCTATAATAATCTTTATATGATTCATTCAGTGTTTCTAAATTTTGCTTGATCACATGGTATTTCACACTAATATTTTAACCAATCTAAAGCCATTCATTTTGCCAAACATTATACGAATTTATTAGACCTCTCAAATTTTCAGCCCAAAGCTCTTATAAATATAGATCTTAGACTTTATTGGATCCTAGGCTCATAAATATTAGAAGATAACTGAGCCACAAGGTCATTTCTGCCTTGCCAGTACACACCATTAGGTCTTGTCTCTGTTTTCAAGGACAGCAACAGAAGTTATACCAGGGGTGAATTTATGAATGCCCACCCAGTTGTCCAGCTCCTTTTTAAAGGCAGTGTGTCATACTGCTTAACTTGAAGAGGAAGTTTGTTCCAGATAATGGATATTTGCAGCATAACAAATTATAGTTCTCCATATTGGGCTAAATGGCTTGGCATGTAAAACTCTGACTTAGTCTAAGTTGATGGGATGCTTTCATTTTTCTGCTGTCCCTTTTTAGGTTTTTTTCTAGCTGTTTGATGTTCTTCTTAATTTGTGTATCTTTTTTTTTTTTGGATAGGTTAAGGAGTTTCTTCCTTTTAGTATATAGTTTAGTTATGCTTGTGGACCATGACGCTGGTTTGCTTTTAAACTTTATTTGCTTGTATTAGACTGATATGTCTTTAATTCCTGGGATTAGGGGTGCAGCCATCCTTATGGAGTGGCATCATTTAGGTGAGCATATTAGTAAATTGTCAGAGAAATATTTTGCATGACATTATTTTTCCCTATCAAACTGAATTCAGACTTACTCAAAAAATCTGATCAAAAATAATTATAGGCTCTTTGATATCACTCAAAAAACATTACTGGAGTCATATGTTGTTTTTTTTCACAAACAATTAAATGCTCTACTTATATCCTACAATTCAAGTATTCAATAATGGAATAACGGTTGTCTATCCTATTCAATTCCTGTTCACAATGGCCCGTGATAAAGTTATTTTCATTGTCCTTATCTTTTTAATAGTCATAGAAGCTTTTTTCTACACCTGCAATTAAAGTCATTCTTTTCATTTCTTGTTCTCAGCAGTGTTGCAGCCCCTTCGTTGCATTTGCAGATGATATCAATATTTTTTCAGCATCCTTCATCTAATATTCCTAAATTCTTGAAAACTAGCAGTACATACTCCATGGTTCCTAACCACAAACTAAATCTACCTATGTCAGGTATGTTCCTCATCCAATGACTTTCTCAGTTTGAATCTTATAGATTTATAGCTATAAAATGAATTTATAATGTAGGGGTTCACTGCTTTCAAGTTAATCCCTAGTACCATCAAAATAATATTTAAAATGTTAGAATTATATTTGAAATTTTGTGAAATATGGACATGTGTGATGATGTTACTTATATGTGCCAAATCAGTAGTCAGGAGGTATACTTCCCCAACAACATTATTCTACATAATATCTTCTTACCAACTAATCCTCAAAAGTTTTTAAAATGATCATTTCTGGATTAGCTATAGTTAAATGCCTAGCTAAATCAGTACTGCTGTTATATTGTAAAATGTCAACTTCCAAGAAATGTGGGATATTTAAACTTCCAGACAAGACTGAATTATTGCAGCTATATCAATAGATTCTAAATATACTAATCAGTGCATGACAACTTATTAAAAACTAGGCTATATGAGAGGAAATTTAGAGGGCTTCATTAAATTTTATCCAATTAAAAATTCATTACACTCAGTTTGTTTTACACAATCTTTAATGTACACACTGTCCAAGAAGTCCCTTTTCTTTCACAGGACCCATACAACCACTCTAAGCTGTTGCTATATTTTTACAGTTTTTCATAAGTTCAGATGATAATATAGCAGGCACTCTAATAAATTAAAACAACATATGCCAATATATATATATATATATATATATATATATATATATATATAAAGAGAGAGAGAGAGCAAAAGACAAAGTACTTTCTATGTATTCTCTGAGTTATTCTCTTTAGCCAGATGTTATTGTGCCTCCCACTTTATTATTTTAAATGATTTTATGAGAATGATTGGTAAATATTGTTGACCTTGCAAATAAATATCTCTCATTTATGGATCATATTATTTCTTAAAAATTGTACACTACTAGTCAAAGCTGAACCTACATTCAGGTTCCAACTACTTTGTTTATATCTTTGTATAGCATTACTATTTCATTGGAAATAACTTTTTTCAGTTGTACAAGTTGTTAGTTATCCCGTGTGTGTTTCCTATTATATCTTTATAATTTATTAGCATCTTTAAATAAATGTGTCTATACCTAAATGGAATGTACATAGTTGTAACATGGGTTATTTTATGTGTTTTTTTTTTTTAGATCCCTCTTGGGACTTCATTTTAACTGGCAAGCCCAAAGTGTCCCACATCCATGACAGCTTATCTCCTACCACTGGCCTTACTCCGATATTGCTAAGGGCCAGTTATGGGTTATAATGGTATCCTGGGAGCTCAGCCATCTCTGCTTCCATTGCTATGCCCTGCCCAATCCCTGCCCCACCACCCTTGCATATCAATTACATTCAAGGGCAGCTGCCCTCTTTAAACTATGCCGCCCCTAAGGAAGTATCATCGACAAATGCCATCCTGCATGGGAACAGCTTACCCCTCCTAACCCTCCCAACCACTATGTCAGTCATCCAAGCTGCTAATCAAACCTGGATTGATTAGGCCATAGTCAGGGTTTTATCCCACTTCACAAACAGGGCAGCTTTGTCTTTATATGCTGTTATTATTAAAGTGTTCAATTAACTTTAAAAAAAAAAGGATGTCTGACAAATATCTGAGCAAACAAAAATAAATATTTTAAGTTTAGATTAAAATAAAAGTCAACAATGAGATATCTGTGCTCCACTTTATAATATAAATAAAAACATGGATAAAGAGAGACTTCTACACTGAAATTTGAACTACCTTCCAATGCATTTGTCACATGGATAGCTGAAGAATTCAGAAATCCTCAAAATATATTAACAAATCCTTAAGTTTATGTAAATAGTACATCACAGACATTTAAAAATAGAAATGTTACATAAAAGCCTTTATTACTGTAATTATTTGATTGTGGATTAGCATTATAATTTATTTTAATATCTAAAGCAAAGATGACTGACGAGTGATTGCAGCCATTTAGAAATATTTATCAGAAGTAGAATTACAGTACTCAGTACTGGGCAGTTAAAAATCACAAAGCTTATAATAAATAAAGTGCATTTCAATTAATGAAAAAGAAGCTCACAATAGAAATAAGTGGCGGTAAAATTGTAGTCTGAAGACCAAAAAGCTCTCTACAGAATAAATACAGGTTTTAGTAAAGCAATACAATCCTTTAAGCAATGTAAGCAAATAAGGACTCTAAAAGTAAAAACAGCTAACATTTGCAAAACTGAAAGTTAATACTACCAAACACCAAATACTTAGTAGAGTTACACACTGAAATATAACTGACAGACTACATTTTAGGACTAAAATAGCCAAGAAGACAACAATATTTAAGCTAAAGAGTTTATCCTTACATAAAACTTTAATATTTAAAGGTCATGTTCAAAGTTTTTTACCATTTCTTGTTGCTGTAATTATACTTATCATATAATGTGGCCTTTCTTATTCTAAAGTAAATAGTTTTCACTTCAGTTACTTAAGTGGCGCTATATTTATTAAGTATAGTAATCTTGTGCTTGTTTTAATGTAGGCTGAGCAGCTGTCCTCTTACTTCCTGATTCCATGTTAGTTGACCTAGCCTTCAAATTATGTAACTGTTAGCATAAACCGTTTGACAGTTTGTAGTCGGAAGGTGTTTTCTGTAGTCTATAGCACATTTCAATACATAAATGCATTAATAATCAGTCATTCACAATCAGTCACTCAATCTACCAGACAATAGATAATAATAAATGCAATTATATTGAACTAAAATCAAAACATAACAGGATAAGATTCCTTGTAAATTGTATAATGCCTGGCATAATATATTAACTATTAGCTACCTAGCATGGGATAATTACGTTTAGGTGGAAATGAGCATGTAAATCATCTCAGCAGCTGCACTACAGTAAAGGGTCAAGGGTGCTTTTGTTATGTAACAAATGAATTGGCGCTAGAATGATTGAAGGTGTGATAAAGATGATGTAGATGATAATGACGGGGTGATAAAGATGATGTAGAGGATAATGACGGGGTGATAAAGATGATGTAGATGATAATGACGGGGTGATAAAGATGATGTAGAGGATAATGATGGGGTGATAAAGATGATGTAGATGATAATGACGGGGTGATAAAGATGATGTAGAGGATAATGATGGGGTGATAAAGATGATGTAGTTGATAATGATGGGGTGATAAAGATGATGTAGATGATAATGATGAGGTGATAAATATGATGTAGAGGATAATGATGGGGTGATAAAGATGATGTAGTTGATAATGATGGGGTGATAAAGATGATGTAGATGATAATGACGGGGTGATAAAGATGATGTAGAGGATAATGATGGGGTGATAAAGATGATGTAGCTGATAATGATGGGGTGATAAAGATGATGTAGATGATAATGATGGGGTGATAAATATGATGTAGAGGATAATGATGGGGTGATAAAGATGATCTAGATGATAATGACGGGGTAATAAATATGATGTAGAGGATAATGATGGGGTGATACTGGCATTGATGTTGACTGAATAAAATCTTCATGTTCTGTTTTCATGTACCCATAAATCTGGTATCATGTTCATATTTGTAGTGTCCCCTGCTCTTTTAGTATTCTATTGCTCAGCAAAGAACAGAATCTCTCTATTCCTTTGTACTATATAAACATTTGTTGCATCGATTATTCATCTCCACATTTTTTTACAAATACATTCTTTTCATTACTACTTAGTTTGTTTTTTTGGGGTTTTTTTTTTGCTCCCCTGCCTCCCCACTCCTGACCATCAGCTGCCACTATCTCCTTTTGTTGTTACTGGGCCTTCCGTAGCCTCTCCTAGGCTCCACCTGACCCACTAATGGATTTGATAAGGACATTGAGGATGCTGGTACAGCGTCTCACTGCTACTGATCACTGTGTCCTAATTCTGACCACCTACAGGTAGCCACTTACCCTTCTGTAATGACTAACTTTGGGAGCTTCATGCATGTTTCCATGCACAACCTCCAAACCAAGCACTATATCACTTGCAGTGCTGAGCTGACAAGGATCTGAATGTTGCTATTGCAGCAATGCTAGGCAGCCTCCCTGTTCCCAGGATGGGTGAGTCAATATTGGCTGCTCACCCTCTTTAACTTCCTTCATCCCTCCAGTGCCCATTCAGCTATTCTTTCTCCTGTAAATAACAGCTTCCAAAAAAGATCCCTCGATTCATAAATAGACCATACACACTGCCTTTTTCTTCTCAAACTAATTATTTTTTTTCCTTGTCACAGACTTTACCATGAATCAGAGAAGAATTATTTCATAATAGTTTCATAGCAAACTGCCATACCTTCTCAGCCCTTTCTATATTTAATTCCCAACAAATATCTTTATATGGTATTCATAAAATGATAGCTGTTTGGACACATTTTAATTGTATCCAGCCTTATCCTTCCCAACAGTTAGAATATTTCATATATAACATTTTTTCAATAAGGTATCTGTAGGAATTGTGTACTCCTTCTGAATAAAAAAAATGCATTGATACCAAGAAAATGATATTTAATAAACTCACAGTAGTCTTCTCTTCTCCGTAAATCATTCCCTCTAACACAGATTCATTATGAACTACACAACAAAGAAAATGTAATGTCTAAAATATGTTTCTTTAAATTTTTACATTAATTAGAACTAGCATAATACTCAAATCAACAACTAACTGAGTGGAAGGAATTTCTGTACTTCTTTGGCTAAATTTCTCCAAGCTGTTATTAGTAAGAAATACAATTTGCAGTGAAAACAGGACAGAAGTCCAGTGTGACTAACCCAGTCAACAAAACATGAATAAAAATAAAAATATTCTTTCATTTAGATTACTTTTATACTGATGTGTAGTTAACATACTATGTAAACAACATTCATACTGTAGTATGTGTGGAAGGTATCCACTTAAAATGTCAGGAGTCACTATGCTGAGTTTCAAAATGTGGAGATTGAATGACCGCAATGGAATATCCCCTTTTGTCTGAGGTATGGCAATCTTGAAGTAATTATATATCATTTCAGGGGTATGGGAGCCTTGCCCCCTACATCAAGGGGTACACAAGGGCTTGTCTTTCTGCAAAAATCAAGTTTAAAGGACAAGAGCAAAGTTCGATGTTCACTCTTCCCTTGTATATTAGTTTTTTATTTTGTCTTGTTTTCTCTGTTTTCAGACTCAGCAATGTGACTCCCAAGTAATCGATAAAGAACCAGGTGTGGAATGTTGCTTGCTACTAACTGAACCACCACAATAGTAAGAAAAGTGTTGAAGAAACTGTACATGTAATCATGTGTACTTCACAAGCAGGAAAAGTGACATCAATTGCATTTTTACATGCATGACCTTACCAGCATGTTTCCCACTTTACTGACTTTGATGAGTTACGAAGTTGGAAGATGTGCACAGACAGGAAACTGTAACATCATTTTTGTGGCAATCTACTCTTTGCACACGTTTATGCATGTTTATGTGTGCATGGTTTTGTTTGATTGTCTGTTGGCACATGTATGTATGTATGTATGTATGTGAATAAATAATGCTATGTAATATACCAAATTCAAGCAGGCCAAAAGGAGCACCATGACACCAATATTTATGCATGTTGTAATGGTTAAAATTTTGCATAAGGTACAAAACTCCAGATATATAACAAAGGATAAAAATATCACGTTATGTGCCAAGAAAAAGAGAATATTTGGGTATCAGATAGGGCAATAAAAAGCTGGATGCTGGAATAGGTTGCCAACAAATATTACATGACTGAATAGTTTGAATTGGCTTAACAGTCACCTGGATGCATACATGGGAGACAAGAGAATTGCAATTACACATCAGGCCTGTTAAAAGAGTGAGAAGCTGGTAGCCAGTGTATTTTGGCGTAGCAACTTAGGCAAAACAAAAACAATCTTTTGTTACCCACTTATAACTGAACATTTTCTCATAAGAATCATTTTATGTTTTGTCAGCAGAAATGTTCAGTGTGTATTTTGAGATGTTATGTTTTATTACATATTAACAGGTCACGTTAGTTTAGTTTATGTTTTGTATTTATGATGAAAGTCATAGCTGTTCTGAAAGCTGAGTATGATTGTTTCTGTTTTCTCAGATTTAGGTAAAATTTCCACTACTCTTCCTTGTGCTGTTGTAATTTAAAACATCTCGTGTTTGTGTTACCTCTAAATCTTAACTCCTCATTCATTTCATCACCCCTCCTGCTCCCACGCTCACAATTTGCTCCCTACAATTATCAATATCTATCCATTTTCCCCTAAAGTTAGTATCACCGATATCCTTTACTCATGTTGCTACTGTTTATCCACCTTTTACCTACTCTTCATCCCACCTCTGTCTTTTATTCCTGCTTCCATCCTATACCCTTGCATAGGTTCATAGGTAGGTACTATGCTAGCTGCCCTTATGGGCTATTTTAATTCTAGCTAATTTCCCTTTCTAAGGTGAGAATCAAACTCTGTACCTTGTGTCTGTGAGGTAAACACCTTAACCATTATGAACAAAATGCTAAATAAATACCCTGAGAGGTGACCACGGAACCATCCAAACGCCAGTATGTTCTGCTATCCAGGCGTAGATATAAGTGAGATAATCCAAAATGGAAAAAACACTAAGTGTACTGCTAACGTTTAAAAGTAAAACGGAAAATACTTTATTAATGCATGCTGTTAGGTTATCTAACAGCATGCATTAATAAAGTAATAAAGTAATAAAGTATTTTTTTCCATTTTGGATTATCTCACTTATATCTACGCCTGGATAGCAGAACATACTGACGCTTGGATGGTTCCGTGGTCACCTCTCAGGGTATTTATTTAGCATTTGGTTCATTATTTCACTTTTAACCCGGGAGGTGTTTACTCATTTGGGAACTGCCATCCTTATTGTATCACCTTAACCATTATGCCAACCCCTTACAACTTTTGTAAATACTGAAAATATTGTAACTATCCCATAATTCTCAGTTGCAATCATGATATGCGTGTGAAGCATTGCGCATTATTATACTAATGCACTTATATCAATGCACTTGTATCTTTCTAAATTATTTGTCTGTATCACATTCAGTTTCTCACATCTAGATGTGCACAGTTTGTCTTTATTTTATATTACTTTTTCTCCTCCCAGCAGCTGACCATCAGCTGTCACTGGCTTTTCTCCTCATTCAGTGAGTCTACTGGACCTTCTTAGCCTGAACTTAACCTGACCCACATGTGAGATTGGTGAGGACACTGAGGATACTGGTACAGCATTATACTGCTGCCAGTAGGACAGTCCTAACTCCTGTCCCTCTGACAGTCTTTCTAGCTCCACAACTGCTGCCCAAGGGAGGCACATGTGCATTTCCCAGCATGCACAGCCTCCTGACCAATCAGCTCACTGCTTATGAAGCATGCACCTCACCAGGCTCATTCTTGTCCTATTGCAATGAGCAGCTCACTCACATTCTGTTCATACAGCCCCCTTGAATAATGTGCTGCTAATCGATCATGGGTTGTCTGGGCTTCAGTAAGAGCTTTGTCCCTCTGTGTCATGGGGCTACTCATATTTTATATTATTGTACTACAGCAACTTAGTCTTATTATATTACTTCAAGTCAGCTTTGACAAATGTCCACTGATATGAGTGTAAGCAAGTTCAAATAAGCAAACAAACGCATGTTTACCCTGTTTTATGTGAAAGCATAGTCAGTTCTCCATCATTTTTAGTGCCATTGTCCAGTGGGGACATATTTTACTGGTGCCATATATTACTGTGACAGGATGGAGACTATAGTATACATTCTTTATGACATTATTACCAAGAAACACAAATCTAATTTCAAGGGTAAATAATAGCTAGAGAAGAGATGTATCTTCTATATTTGTGCTTCATCTCAAAACCTACACTTTTATACTGAAGATTTTTTGAACAACTCAGTTGAACTAAATGAAATGAATAACTGACCCATGAAACAGGTTTCTATGTCAACTCAGTTAGCAAAAGTAAGGAGAAGAGATAATAGATAAACCAAGCTATCACTGCTGCATAGACAAGGGAACAGACTTTGATATGCTGGTTGAGTGGTTCAGAAGATTTCCTGCAAGTCAAAATCCCAGTTCTAGTCTGTAAGCAATGCCACACAAAGTAATGTACCACTGCATCTTAGAGAATTGAGAGCAGTGCCACATAAAATAAAGTATCTCTGTGTCATGGGGAGTGGTGAGCAGTATCACATAACGTATCTCTCTGTCTTAGAGAATAGTGAGCATTGTCACATGAATTAAAGCATCTCTGTGCCTTAGAAATAAATTAGCAGTGCCACATAAAGTATCCCAGTTTCTTGGGGAATGATAAACAGTGTCACATTAAGTATCTGTGTCTTGGAGAATGGTGAGCAGTGCCACATAAATTAAAGTACCTCCCTGTCTTGGGGAATTCTGAACAGTGCGGTGTAAAATATATCTGTGTCTTGGAGAATGGTGAGCACTGATACGTAAAGTACCCTGGTGTCTTGAAGAATGGTTAGCAGTGTCACATAAAATATCTCAGTGTCTTGGGGAATGAATCATTGGAAATTAACATATGGTACCACATACAGCATACCAAGTCCTCTTTACGAAACACAGCATACTCAAAAATCAGTAAATGAAGAAAATGCTATAAGTATACCTAGAAATATATATTCATGAATATCAATGATAATTTCCTGCATGTGGTAAAGTGTAGAGATCAAAGCCAGATCAAGCAATTGGTGACCTAGGCAGTTGTCTATGGCCTGCATTGGCTGGGAAAGGCCCAACTTTATTATAAACAATTAAAAAAAAAGCTCTTGTTAAGAGAAAAAATCCCCTATTAAAAAAAAAAGTAAAACAAAACCAGCATTAGAACCTCATGGGAGACTATCGTAATACAGCAAGCCCCAGAAACCTCAGCATTAAGACAATGTCCCAGCATCATTTATAGAAACTGTAGGAGATTTAAGCAGGACATACATGGCAATGGTTTTAGAGGGAGCCAAGCAGTGGAAAATAACATCATTTATCCTTTGAAGCAAATGGAGCTATTGGAATTGCAAATTACTGCCTTTGGTAATGATAGTGGTACTAGTCCTGCTCCTTTAGTTATCTGGTAATTATAGTGGTATTAGTCCTGTTCCTTTAGTTATCTGGTATTATAGTGGTACTAGTCCTATTCCTTTAGTTATCTGGTAATGATAGGGGTACTAGTTCTGTTCCTTTAGTTATCTGATACTTATAGTAGTACTAGTCCTGTTCGTTTAGTTATCTGGTAATTATAGTGGTACTAGTCATGTTCCTTTAGTTATCTGGTAATTACAGTGGTACTAGTCCTGTTCCTTTAGTTATCTAGTAATTACAGTGGTACTAGCCCTATTCCTTTAGTTATCTGGTAATTATATTGGTACTAGTCCTGTTCCTTTAGTTATCTGGTAATTATAGTGGTACTAATCCTTTTCCTTTAGTTATCTGGTAATTATAGTGGTACTAGTCCTATTCCTTTAGTTATCTGGTAATTATAGTGGTACTCACCCTGTTCATTTAGTTATCTAGTGATTATAGTGGTACTAGTCCTGTGCCTTTAATTATCAGGTAATGCCAGTGGTACTAGTCCTATTCCTTTAGTTATCTGGTAATTATAGTGGTACTAGTCCTGTTCCTTTAGTTATCTGGTGATTATAGTGGTACTAGTCCTGTTCCTTTAGTTATCTGGTAATTACAGTGGTACTAGTCCTATTCCTTTAGTTATCTGGTAATTATAGTGGTACTAGTCCTGTTCCTTTAGATATCTGCTGATTATAGTGGTACTAGTCCTGTTCCTTTAGTTATCTGGTAATGACAGTGGTACTAGTCCTATTCCTTTAGTTATCTGGTAATTACAGTGGTACCTGTCCTCTTCCTTTAGTTACCTGGTAATTATAGTGGTACTAGCCCTGTTCATTTAGTTATCTAGTGATTATAGTGGTACTAGTCATGTTCCTTTAGTTATCTGGAATTATAATGGTACTAGTCCTGTTCCTTTAGTTATCTGGTGATTATAGTGGTACTAGTCCTGTTCCTTTAGTTATCTGGTAATTACAGTTGTACTAGTCATATTCATTTAGTTATCTGGTAATTACAGTGGTACTAGTCCTATTCATTAAGTTATCTGGTAATTACAGTGGTACTAGTCCTGTTCCTTTAGTTATCTGGTAATTACAGTGGTACTAGTCCTGTTCCTTTAGTTATCTGGTGATTATAGTGGTACTAGTCCTGTTCCTTTAGTTATCTGGTAATTACAGTGGTACTAGTCCTATTCCTTTAGTTATCTGGTAATTATAGTGGTACTAGTCCTGTTCCTTTAGTTATCTGGTGATTGTAGTGGTACTAGTCCTGTTCCTTTAGTTATCTGGTAATTACAGTGGTACTAGTCATGTTCCTTTAATTATCTGGTAATTACAGTGGTACTAGTCCTATTCCTTTAGTTATGTGGTAATTATAGTGGTACTAGTCCTGTTCCTTTAGTTATCTGATGATTATAGAGGTACTAGTCCTGTTCCTTTAGTTATCTGGTAATTACAGTGGTACTAGTCATATTCCTTTAGTTATTTTGTAATTATAGTAGTACTAGTCCTGTTCCTTTAGTTATCTGGTAATTACAGTGGTACTAGTCCTATTCCTTTAGTTATCTGGTAATTACAGTTGTACTAGTCCTATTCGTTTAGTTATCTGGTAATTATAGTGGTACTAGTCCTGTTCCTTTAGTTATCTGATGATTATAGTGGTACTAGTCCTGTTCCTTTAGTTATCTGGTAATTACAATGGTACTAGTCCTATTCATTTAGTTAGCTGGTAATTATAGTGGTACTAGTCCTATTCCTTTAATTATCTGGTAATTACAGTGGTACTATTCCTATTCCTTTAGTTATCTGGTAATTATAGTGGTACTAGTCCTGTTTCTTTAGTTATCTAGTAATTACAGTGGTACTAGTCCTATTCCTTTAGTTATCTGGTAATTATAGTGGTACTAGTCCTGTTCCTTTAGTTGTCTGGTAATTACAGTGGTACTAGTCATATTCCTTTAGTTATCAGGTAATTATAGTGGTACTAGTCCTGTTGCTTTAGTTATCTGTACTTTTTGACTCTCAACTGCAGTGAACACACTTCCAGGGATTTCACAGCAACTTGTTTTTTCCCTTATAATGCTCTTTGTACTGCTGCTGGGTTATCTTTTTGGTGTGTGTGTGTGTGTGTGTGTGTGTGTGTGTGTGTGTGTGTGTGTGTGTGTGTGTGTGTGTGTGTGTGTGTGTGTGTGTGTGTGTGTCCTTGTGAGCATGTGTGTGTAATGCCCCAGTTAGGGACACTGTCTAGTTAAGTGACTTTGCTCAAACTCAAACCATGAACATTAATTATTGTCATGCAAGTGCCTTAAACCTCCACACCATCTGCCAGGTCTTGTTTAACTGTTGTTGTTGTTTTTGTAGGTCACTGAGAAAGACTGTCAGCCACTGATAGAGTTTCTTAGTTGTGTTATTTAGTGTCAGTGGTGCAACAGGCAGCACACTTGCTTTTAGTGCAGAAGGCTGTTGGTTGTCTTACCACGAGTGTGTACTCCTTTGGATGAGATGCCTAGTAACTATGAACTTTTCATAGATTTGCAAGACATTCCCTGTTGCATATCACCAACACACCATTCTTTTTAATATAACATGTCAATTTATTCTTCAAGGGCAGAAGACACTGAATTTGTAGATGAAGCACTGAAATGCAAAGTTGTTAACCAGCAACGTCTTCATTAGTTATAATTCTTTTTAACATAAAATTATTCAGATGGCTTTTACTTCTGCAGACATTGTGCATATTGACATATCTGTGGCTTACAATGACAGCAATTTGAGTGGTCTTCTATGGTGAAAAGGTTCTGAAATGGGTAGTTTTGTCATTATTATTTCATACATTTTGTTTCACTGCTTATTGAAAAAAATGTTCAAAACTACAAATTTAAAATATACGCTAACAATTGGTGCTGTATTAAATAAGGAATATAATTTAATATAATCAGTAAATTGAGTCAAAGAACACCTGCATGTATGCATGGTCCTACAAATGTGTGCAGAGGTCCATGGTTTGAAAACAGCCCAAGATAAACTTAATCCACCACTGGCCAGATGCATTTTCTTTGAGCATGGGTTTCAATGCAGTTTCAAGAAATGTCAGTTTCCAGGGCAGAGACGTTTACTGTTGAGCATGTTAAGTCTTCTTTTCATTGTGAGACTGCATTGTTTTATTTAGCAAATGACGGTCGATGTTTGTGCTATAAAACTTGAAATAAAAGTTTTAAATTAAATCCAAATATCAATAATCACTGTAGAAGTAAAGCAGAAAATGGTGTGTGCACTGACAGGTTTCAGTTCAAGACATCATTTTATATGCAATTCTGATTGTTTGGTATATGCTGCAGAAGGGATATTTTTCACTGAAAAATCAAGTCATAGACTGGTTAAAGCACTTTATGAGTGGAATTAAGGGCAAGACTGAAAGTGATGTCTTATACAAGCACAGTGTAGGCAGACATACCTTAAAAATATGTATTTTATGTTTAGACTCATGACTGATGCAAGAAGAGGTAACACTAAAGCATTGCTTGTTTAGATACAAACTTTCTTGCATGTACAGACGTATCCTGATCTAAAGAATGCCATCAGTGTTGAATGTTTTCTGAAAAGAAAAAAAACACTGCAGTATTAGCTTTTTTTCAGTGACAATATTTTATGAATTATTTTAAACTTTGTTCTGTTTATGTATCTATTAACAGGAGTTTCATGCTTTACTAGCTTAAAATATCAGGTGCATATGTGTATGCGTCTGTGTCTGTATGTATCTATCTCTATAGTGTGTGTGTGTGTGTGTGTGTGTGTGTGTGTGTGTGTGTGTGTGTGTGTGTGTGTGTGTGTGTGTGTGTGTGTGTGTGTGTAGCTATCTCTCTCTTTCTCTTTCTCTCTCTTTAGATATACATATACATACATGGATAGCTATTAGTTAATTAAATTTTCAGAAACTCAAAATTCATATGGTCGAATTCATATGATCGAGTTTTTGAAAACTCAAAGCTTTTGAGTGGAGATCACAGTACAGCAAGGATCAGGAAATGTACCCTCTTCTTCACTGTAGTGCAATCTCGGAGTTGGTATATATAATTTGCAGGGGGTGTGGGCAGGGGAGCCCACAGGATTTTTTGCAGGGAGGGTGCAAACCCGATCCCCCCAACTCAGCCCCTCCATGCAGCCCCCCGATGCAGCCATTCCAGTGTCCCATTACTTGGCCATTTCCCCACAGTTGCCATAAACACTGTTTAAAACTCTCAGTATACATACTGTTTTATGCTTTACTTATACAATAATTACAGATATTTAGATTTAATTTGCAACTTTTATTTCAAATTTTATAGCACAAACACTGATAGACATTTGCTAAACAAAGTAATAGTCTTACAATGAAAACAGACAACATTAAAACTTCTGTACCTTTGAAACTTACATTCACTGAAACAGCATTGAAACCCACATTCAGAGAACATGCATTTGGCTAGTGGTGGGTTAAGTTTACCATTAGACTTTTTACAAATCATAGGGCCCTTGCACATATTTTAGGACCATGCAAAAGTTCTTTGATTCACCTTCCTGATTGTATTAATTATAATATATAATAATTTAATTATATCCCTTGTATAATACAGCACCAGTTGTTAGAGTGTGTTTTAAATGTATAGTTTTGAACATTTTTCTAGTAAGCAATGAAACAAAACATATGAGCCAATAATGACAAACTGCCTAATTCAGAACATTTCAACCATAAAAGGCCACTCAAACTTCTGTCATTACAATCCACCAATATCAGTATATATGTACAATCTGCAGAACTAAGTCATCTGAATAATTCCATATTAAAGATATCTGAAATGAATGAGGTTGTTGCTAGAAAACAACTTTATATTTCAGTGTTTCATCTAAAAATCCAGTGTCTGCTGCCCTTGTAGAATAAATTGCCTATGTTACATTAAAAAATGGTAAGCTGGTATGCTACAATACAGAATGGGTAGCAAGCTGAAAAACAGGTTCACAGTTACTAGGTATCTCATCCAAAGGAGGACATACTCAGGACTGCAGCACCCCACTCCTTTAAAATACAAATCTACATGCTATGAGAGTAGAACCTGCAGCCCTCTGCATCAAGATGCAAGTATGCTACCTGCTGTGCTATTAGAACTGCTTTAAAATTCTATACCACAATAGTGATACCATTTGCTAAACAAAACAGTTGCACATTTTAAGCAGACTTAGCATGAGCAGCAGTAAACTTCTCTTCCTTTGAATCTCATAATTCCTTAAAAATGCACTTGAAAATAAATTCCACCTGTTAACTCTAACTAGGGCATTTCACTCTCTTTCACATGCACACATTTCAACCTCTTAGTGCAAGAAATCTGGACAAAACTTAAAATAAACAGGGGCAGATTATAAATATTGCTCTTATGAACTTAAAAATGGCTAGAATAACAGAAATTGTGCTATGCATTTTTCTAAAGGATATTGCATCTAAAACTCAAATGTCTGTCATTATTTTGCAACTGGGTGGCCACGGTGGTGCAGCGGTTAGTGTTGTTGCCTCACAGCAAGAAGCTCTCTGGTTCAATCCTTGGCTGGGATGCCTTCTGTGTGGAGTCTGCATGTTCTCCCTGTGGTCATGTGAGTTTCCTCCAGGTGCTCTGGTTTTCTCCCACATCCCAAAGACATGCTGTAGGTGGATTGGACACTCTAAATTGGCCCTAGGTGTGAGTGCATGTGTGTGCCTTCTGTGGAAGGTTGGGTGCTGGACTGGCAACTCGACACCATAAAACTCCACTGCCAATCATGAGCGGACAGGTGATCCACTGTGGCAACCCCTAACCGGGAAAAGCCAGAAGAAGAAGAAGAAGTCTTTTTTAGGAGGAATATGGGGCAAAACTCTGGACATTCTGCAAAAACCTAGTCAGCTGAGGGATATGCTACCTCCTTCTTACACACACACACACAAACACACACATGCACGCACGCACGCACGCACACACACGCACACACACAAACCATACCTCTCATTCTTTTAGCACAAGAAATCTGCACAAAGCCTGTTATAATGTTGGGGACAAAGTCCCAAAACTAGGGACACATTTAGAAAGTTGCTAGAATAACAGGATTTGTGTTAGAATTCATTTTCTGAAAGATATGAAGTCTGAAACTCAAGTGCATGTCTTCATTTAGTAACTTTAATCGTAGGTTCATCCGAGTGATTTGTCAAAAAAAATAATTTTTATGAGGAACAGACCAAAAATATAAGGCAAAAATTTGGACATTCAGTGAAAATCTGTACAGTTGAGAGGTATGAATATATCCCCCTACCTCCTTAGAAAGTGGACAGAACAACACGTTTTGCATTAGTCTGCATTTTCTAAAGGATATGAAGTCTAAAGCTCAAATGTCTGCTATTATTTTTTGACTTGAGTCCTCAATGATTTGCCAGAAAAACACAATTTTATGAGACACAAAAAGAAAATATGAGGCAAAAATCTAGATAATTGTGAGGTATGAACCTCCCCTTACACACACTCCTATCTCTCTCTTACTTGCACACACACAAACACACACACACACACACACACACACACACACACACACACACGCGCACACACACACACACCTCTTAAACACTTAAACACACACACTCACACACCTACCTCTCACTTGTATATTCGTCCACAGTCCAAACATCTTCTGGAATTCAAATTCTGCATGGGTGTGGAAGATGAAAACATGAACCATTGGTTACACAGACACAGGAGCCGAAAACTGGTCGCAAACACCTGTTGTGTCTGTGTAACTGGACGCAAAGGGTGCTCTAAAAGAAGAACACCCCTAAAAATATATTTTTTTAATTTAAAGAAAATTAATCTGCCAGCCAGTACACCCCCTTACACCTGCCTGTGGGTGCCCCTGTATGTAGGGAAGCAGGGGGCTTGAACCCCTCCATAATGTAAAATAAGTAGATTTTTATGTGTGCGTTTTATTTTTGATTTTCAAGTTTTCAGGAACTTCATCATATGATCTTGTCAGTATGAATTTCGAATTTCTGAAAACTCAATCATCTGACATAGATCCACATACATAAATAAGTCTTTCATCAACTATCAAATGGTTCAGATAATGACAGAGACTACAAAAAGAGCAAGCATTTTAGATCTAATCAAAAAAGATTAAATTACCAAAGGAAAAAAAACAGTCCCCAGGATTTGATAAAACTTACACAGAGCTAAACTCCATGTAAGAATAGTGGCATGGCTCGAACACTGAGTTTGGAGACTGTGCAATCCAGTAAACAAGGATGAAGGCATGCACGAGCCTTCCAGCACTATTCTAACATGGACACCATGGAATAATGCTAACCTCATTTGCTGGTGAAGAACATGCAAATGAGGTGAATTAGTGATTAAGCAAGCAGACAGGCATCCTTGTTGGAGTCGTGTCCGCTGCAGAAATGTATTCAGTTACTAACCATGTACATTTCTGCAAAAATCAAAACGGGAGCATAACAGCTCAAAGTAAAGCATGTATTATGAGTATTATTTTTTTTTTGCCTGATTTTGACTAAGTGGAGCGCAGTGGTGCACAACTGCGATTGTGCAGAAGATAAAAAAAATGTAAAAAGACAATTTTGTCAAATATGAATTTTGCCATTATAAGGGGCAGCAGGCGGACTCATAACAATAACAGGTAACAGTGATATCTAAGGACATAGGCTCCAGTGTAGTGGTACTAAATGCAAAAGAAACTCTTCACACCAGCAAGTCGGAACCAATAGTAGCTTTATTCACATAAGCACATACTGGTTTAGCACTTTCTTCCCCACTGAAGGGACTTCTTCAGAACAATGTCATTTCCATAACCCAGTCCTTATATACAAAACCATACCCAATTGACTAATCGAATAATCATCAATCAACCCAAAAGCACATAAGAAAGGCACATAAAAAATGCCTAAATACATATTACATTCACATCAAACCATGACATAAAAACTACTTTCTTGTTGTTATGCATTAAAATACATATAATGGCATTAACCACAGCTTATGCCATTATAAAATATGCTTTAAATTTAATATACAAGCAATATTTACATTTTCATTAATACCAGGTGGTTGGGTGGCATTTATCCTAAGCTTCTGCCTTAACTCACAGATGTCTAGATGCACATCAAGCACCCTCCCCTGAACATCCTTAACAATCTGATGCAAAACTGAAAATCTAAAAATGTGGTCCTTATTTTCAATATGTATAAAATGTGTAGCATTGATCCAGTGTAGTGGTGTAACAAGGGACTAAGACAGTGGGGTATGTAAATGAGCTAAATTTACTGAGTAGTAAAATGGAAGACTGTGTCCACAGATACATGAACATGTAGCAACTCTAATGCAGTGGTGTAAGCAGAAGAAGCAGCTTACATGAAAAGGGGATGTGTAATGCTTGGTGTAAGCACATTGGAGCTTTGCGGCTTCTATTTGCACTCAGCTAAGCACTGTTAAGCAAGGGTGTGTGTCTGAGGCTGCTTAGCTGTGCTTAATTCCTTCAAGAACTGCTGAGCATGTTCATGTCCAGGAGAGGGTCTTTTCTGCTCAGCAATGTTTACATTAACTGAAACAGTTTGTGCAGTGCACTGTGGGGCTTAAACACAGTGGAAATAGAGAAAAAAAGCAGGAAATATCAGAATAAAGGGAATGAACTACAAATCACTAATATGGACTCTGCCACTTCAAACCCCTCAATAATATAGCTGGCAGGTGGAATATATCATAGTCAGTCAATCACACAGGCAGCATCTGCAGCACACCAGTATAAAGTATGCAAACACCCTTCAGCCTGGTTTTCCCACAAACTCCGCACCATTGGAGTACACATTTGGGACATTTAACTGACAAAATATTAAGGGCTGCTGCTGCTTTGCTACATCTGTACATGCCACAGACTGAGGGTGGTGATGAGGATGATGCTGATAATCTTCCCAGAGTAAGAAGGAGAAGAGTGTTCAGACCCAGGGTAACCTTTCAGGGGCTACATGAGCTGGAGATAGTAGAGTGCTATGGGGTGGACAGGGACATACTTCAGCAACTCATCGAGCTGTGCCGGCCTCACCTCAAATGCAGAGCCAACAGAGAATACTAGCTACAGGTACTTTCCAAAGACCTACTGGGGACATCATGGGTGTCTCACAGGCATCTGTATCCAGGGTACTCCACCAGTTCCTGGTTGTCATACGAAGACATGACATTGAGCACATATATTTTCTCAGGACTCCTGAGGAGAGGACCAGTAATATGCGTATTTTCCACCATGTAGCAGACTACACAGAGGTACTGGGTGCCATAGAGTGCATGCACATCCACATCAAAGCACCACCCGGTGAAGAGGGTAGAGTCTACGTAAACTGCATGGGCTATCACTCCACCTGCCACATTGTGTGCAATGCCCAGGGCACTATCATGAATGTGTGTGCTGGCAGCCATGGTAGTTATCACGACTCCCACATCTGGCATGCCTCACAGCTGTACCAGGCATTTCAAGGGTACATCCCATTTGGACATCTGGTAGAGGATGCTGGCTGTACACAGGAGCCGTTGATGATGACACCCATCAGAAATGCACACACACACACACACACACACACACACACACACACACACACACACACACACACACACACTGAAGAACACCATAATGAGGCACATGCACAAACCAGGATCATTGTAGAGCATGTGTTTGGGAATGCTCAAGTCACAGTTCTGCTGCTTTGACATATTTGGTGGAGCCCTGCAGTACTCTCCATCTACATGTGCACACATGTTCATAGTATGTGCCGTGCTATACAATATGATCCTGCAGAAACAGCTGTGGCAGGAACATCACAAGTTAGGGCCACACAGCCCCCCAGCATTGCCAAGGTCCCCACAGGCACAGGAGAACTTGAAGGAGAAACCCCCTGAGCCTGCTCCTGTAGGCAAATGGAGGCCTGCCCAGTATGCCCAGGCCTTGGAAAAGAGGCAACACATAGCACACACACTGACACTGTAGACACCCAAGGAATGACACCTCTCTCTGACTCACACACACAGTAAAATGGATGCCACACACATCTCACTACCTGTACCTTACCATGTATAGGCTGTGAACTGCATCCATCCGACAGTCAGCACTCAAACACCATCCTCACAACTGCCACAGGCACAAAGGAAGTCAGTCTTCTTAACAATAAATGAATGGAGTAGTACGTTGTGGTAGCATATCAATGGTATCGCTGCATGCATGCAAGGGAATGGGGTGGCCTACTGGGATAGCAGCAGACAACCGACAGCTATGTGAGACAAGAGGAGATGTCCATCTAATACTAGCTTCCACAGAGTATGCAGTAGTCCTCCAGGTGACAAATCTCACTGCAGTATTTGTGGGGGGCTAACTAACTGGGGAGTCATTGGTCACATGCATGGATGTCAATGTGGGGGTCCTATACTCACCCCTCAGCCTCACCCAGCAAGTCAGCCATAGAAAGCCTTAAAGAAATATCTGGCAAAGTCCCACAAATGGGGACAATGATGAAATATTCCCATACAGACTTACACAGTGATATCACAGCAGGTCTTGCAGTTGTATTAAGGCTCTGAAGGGTAGGAAGTCTGAAACACAAAAGTCTGCCATTACAATCTAACATGTGGTCTTTAGTGATATGCCTGTATTCTTCAAAACAGGCACAATACTATGCTAAATGGAACCAAAATGTAAAGCCAACATCAGCACAGTCTGTGCAAATGTGTACAGTTGACAGGTGCCCCGCCCAAACACACCCATGTTCCCATAGATATGCAGTAACATTAATGTTTGAAGGATATTAGCAGCAGAGTACACATTCCCAGGGCTGTCCCAATCAACTTGATAACTTGCTGCATGTCCACAATATGCAGGGGTCAATGAGCTATGTATATTTGTGGTTAATACTGTCAGGATGTGGCCAGCACTTACTCCTTGCTGTCATGTCTTAGTGGCCTAGGTACAGTACTGTGGTTGACAGGGTCCATGTTCCAAGAACTACAGTGCCAACTATTTTGTATGTCAACTACACCTATGGCAGGAGTTGTACACACTGTCCAGACATTAATATCTGTTACTGCAGGAAAGCTGGACAGGTCAGAGACAGGGGCCACACAAATGGACAGTACACAGCTCGGAGTAACCTACACAGTGCCTAACATACCTCTCAACTGTACAGACTTTTTGCAGAATGTCCAAAGGTTTGCATCATATTTTTGGTCTGTTTATCATGAAATTGTGGTTTTCTGGCAAATCATTGGCAAATCATGAAAGACTAAAGTCAGAAAATAATTACAGACTGTAATTTCAGACTTCATACCCTTTAGAAAAATGCACGGTAATGCAAAATCTGTTATTGTATCACCTTTCTAGGTTTGTAAGGCCAATACTTAACAATTATCCCTATATTTAGGCCTTTGTCCCCAATTACTTATGGCTTTGTCCAGATGTCTGGCTCTAAGAAATTGAGATGTATGGTGCCTAGAAGGACAACAGGTACCTGAAGATCAGTGTACTGCCAAATTATAAAAGGCTGCCACCTTAGTGTGTCAGCACTAACAACATGTCACTGGCCAGCATCCATACTCCTGGAATGACAGGTTGTCACAGAAGGAGCACAATTATGCCTTGTATATCTGTTCTAATTGTCCTAACATTGTATTCACCTGCCAACTATTTGCAAAACAAGAAAGGGTCATGTCAAAACATCAATGGCAGGCAGTGGAGAAGCAAATGTCATACCCATAAGAGAAAGCAAGCAAATACCAAACTGGTCTCCCAACTGTCTATGTTTGGCAGAACAGTATTAACACCTTGTCCCCATGTGTGGGCCTTTGTCTGACTGTCATATATGGGCCTGTCCAGATGTTAGTCTGTGACGGTTTGACAGCTAGGCCAACATGTAGCCTCATAGTAACATAGTAACACAAATCATCTGAGGACCACAGCAGATGTAGTTGTGCAATGATGGGCAACCTGCTAAATAGGTACACTCAGAGATGTGAAGTCCATAACCTTGTGTGTGATGTTACAGCATTTACCCCGCTCACACCAGAATTACAAATACATAACAGTGGCCACTGTGGGCAAAGCCTATGACTGGACTACAGAAGGACTAAGAGACACACATAAGGGGAAGGGGAACCACTGGCCAGACAAATGGAGAATGTACACACCAGAACAGATTGTGCAGTAACATAGGTGCCATGCAGTGTATGGAGTCAGTAAACATCACCTGTAAATACACAACACCCATGCAAGTGGAGGTCCATAATAAACAAAAACCCAAACAAAGGACACCTCAGAGGCAAAAACACAGGAGAACTCCACAAACCTACACACCACAGACCATGCACAGCCCACACACAAGGGTCTCACAAACACTAAGGCCTTACCATACACCAAACATATTACTCATAGAAGACTCCACTGTGAGACACACAAATGTGCCTCTCACCAGGCAGGAAAAGGAGAAAGTCACAGTTACTTGTTTGTCAGGTGCCATAATCTGCCATATCACACATGCACTCAAGTCACCCCACAACAGGTGCAGGTATCACTCCGTCCTGGTCCATGGTGGTGTGAACGATGTCAGATGTACCTCCCTGGACTATACGAAGACAGACATAATTCGGCTTGCTGAATATGTGTCCAGTGCAGGTATGTCCCTAGCCTTAAGCAGCATTCTTCTGTCACCCAGAATGATGGCTCAATACAAACAGAAAATGATTGTCAGTAACACTTGGCTCACTTACTGCTGTCAACCCAGGGGAATCCACTGCCTGGCAGCATGGGAATATATGATCGACAGACCACGCTGCTTTGCTACAGATGGCCTGCATCTGTCTCACTTGTCCTTCAGGCCTCTGGCAAAAGCTCTTGCCATAGTGCCTTTGTAGGTAAAGTCATGGGGTCCATACTAACAACATAAAACACTCAATAAAACATATATTAAAGGCTATGCCGCTAACCGCTAGGAGTCTAAACAGGGAAATGCACTCATTGCAAGCAATTGTAACCCTGGAAGATGGTGATATTTGTGCACTCACAAAAACCTGGTCCACAGCCACGAAGAGAAACCCATCCTTTCCTGATCACTCATCCTATCACACAGCCAGACCCCAAAATATGGGCAGCAAAACCAAAGGAGGTGGAGTATAAATATATATTAGACAGACACACACCTCCAGGCTTGTCAAACAGTCTGACACATACAAGACACTCCATGTGCGGTCAACTGTTGACAAGACCCCTATGCAAATTATACATAGCTACAGGCCAACATATCTGACTCAGGACACCCACCCCACATATCTGGCCCTCTACAAATCTATCACGATTCCACCCATCACCCTGATCCTGGCTGACATATATTACCCAACCATTAATTGGAAATCCAACCAAGCCAGAACAGAAATGCACAGAGATTCCCCCATCTTATCAATGCTACATCCTTAGGACAGCCACCTGATACCCTCACAAGATGGGATACCTATGTCGGACTTGGCAGTAACCAACATGATCAACCACTGCAACACCCCTATGGTATCATCCTCCCTGGCAAGATCCAACAGAAAAGCGGTCAAGTGTCATATCACCATCTCTCCTGACCCCCCACTAGCCATGGTAAAAGGAAAATGTCCCACAACCTGATCACAACCATCAGAAGGATGGTATAAACAGCTGAACAGCCCCCTACCCCACTAGTGGAACAGGCACCAACTGCCAAATGTACACAAAACTACTACACCAGCATATATATACAGATTCACGGAATCAGGAATACAACAGGACAACACCACCATCTGCATGGGTGAATATACCTGTCCAGAAACATCTGCAATAAAGGAACTATATAACAAAAGGATAACATTGCTGTCCAGGACCAAGAAGCAGCAGGTGCAAAATCAGAAGTAATCACCACGTAGCCTGAACTAATAAATAAGAGCACCGGTGAAATCCACTAAAGGCAACTCCGAGTCCAAATTGACCACATCTAAGACAGACAATCATAAGGCCTTCCTCACATATGTCTACATTCCCAAAGTAGCTCCCAGATCTGTGTCAAGGACACCACATACACAAATGCTGTAGATATAGCCAATCCACTGACTGACAGATTCAGTGGAAATGTCTCCCCTCTGCCACCTATCAGGAAAGCAGGACATCCCCAGTACCTGAACACCCAACCCATATCACTGGGGAACAGGGCATCACTGCCCCTCAAAGTCAAGAAGACAGACTGCAATGGACCTGACTACATCCCAGGCTGCAACCTACATGAACCCAGGCATGAACTGGCAGCATCATTATGCACCCTACACACCCAAAGCCTGAGTACTGTCTTTGTCACAGCCGAGTGTCAGACAGCTACTGTTATACCTTTACACCAAGATGAAGTGTTCACTGATCCAGGAAATGAAAGACCGATCAGCCTAACTAACCTGATCCACAAGGCTATGCAATAGATTATCATGGATCTCACTAACAGGGACATTGGAAAAATGCAAATACATTGCCATACACAGTCTGCCATTCTCAGGGACGGTATGTCAGTAAACTCTGGATGACTTCTCTGAGGCAGCCAACAAAGGCATGGATGAAGGAAAGATGGTGCACTCCAGCCACCTTGACCTGGCCAAAGCCTTACACACTATTCCCCACTTGGCCATAGTGCATGAACTCTGTCAACTAGGCAGTAATCCATATGTTACCAGATGGATAGCAAACTGGTTCATTGATAGAACCCACAAAATCATAATAGGGGTAGCCAACTCAAACAGTACACCCACAATGAGTGGCATACCCCAGGGATCAGTATTGGGGCCTCTGGTATATAGGATATACTTCCCTGAGGAGCAGGTTAAAAACACTGGCCTATGGCTGACCAAGTTGGCAGATGACTGCAAGCTGGGAACATTCATCAATATCCAAAGTGATGTGGACGTCCTACAAGAGGGTCTCACCAAAACAAATGACTGATGCCAGAAACATGGCCTCAAGCTGAATGCCTGCAGATGCATCATCATCCCCTTTGGGGAGATTGATGTCCCCACATAGTATCACATTAACAACAATGTCCTACATACACAATCAGTAGTGAGGTATTTGGCCACCCAGGTTGATAGCAACCTGAAGTCTGAGCACCATGCTGCTCCCGTTGTACAGACAGCTTCATAGATGGGACAACTCAAATGTAAGGGTATCCCATCTAGGGACAAAGAGGTCATAATATCAATGTATGTTAACCTTATGAGGCCAATTATTTTGTTCAAGGCCCCCTTGGGCATGTACTTCACAAAGCACATGCATCAGCTGGAGAGACCACAGAGGTTCCTCAATGGGAGAATGCAGCACCATAGACACCTACCCTACACAGACAGGCTAACAGCACTGTCCCTCTACCAAACAAATGAAATTGTAACTCGATAACACAAAGGAAAATGCATAGCCAGGAACACGAACAGCTAGAAAAACTGATATTTAATCCAAAGTTGCTGATTTAATCCAAAGTTAAGCGCTTTCTTCCCTGTACAGATAAGGGACTTCCTCAGAACAAATTTGAAAAATACATATATTTTCATCCTGAAACCCAGCCTTTTATCATGAGCCATCAATCAATACCTAACTGAACCTTAAAGAAATTTCATCCATTTGCATGCTAAAAACAAATACATAAAAAAGTACATCATAAAGAATGTATATGATAAGACAATATGCATGCACAGTGTTAAAAATTATAAAAATTAAAACCATATATATTAAATGTCATAATTAACCTAATATATGCTTCAAGTTCAATATACTTGAAATAGAAATTGCTTCATTAATTCCTGGAAAATTAGCTGCATCCAGTCGTAGTTGCCATCTCAACTCACAGATGTCCAAGTGGACATCCAAACATCTCCCCTGTGGATCCTTTGGCAAATGTTGAATAACCAATAACTTAAAAAGATGGTCATTATACTGATGTATATGTCTGGCCAGTGCATTAGTTTGTTTTTTTTTATGTTTGATATCCAACACATGTTCACAAATCCTATTTTTAAATGGTCTAAGCGTCTTTCCCACATAAAATATTGGGCATTATCTACACTTAGTCAAATACACGACATTAGCAGTACCACAATTAAAATGCCCATGCAGTCGCAAAATGTTTCCATTAAATTCAAATTTCTCACCAGTCTCCAATATGTGAGGACAAAATTTTTAAGTTTTTGGTTATTCAACATTTGCCAAAGGATCCACAGGGGAGATGTTTGGATGTCCACTTGGACATCTGTGAGTTGAGATGGCAACTCTGATTGGATACAGCTAATTTTCCAGGAATTAATGAAGCAATTTCTATTTCAAGTGTATTGAAATTGAAGCATATATTAGGTTAATTCTGACATTTAATATACATGGTTTTAATTATTATAATTGTTTACATTGTGCATGTATATTGTCTTATCATATACATTCTTTAGGATGTACTTGTTTATGTATTTGTTTTTAGCATGCAAATGGATGAGATTTATTTAAGGTTCAATAAGGTATTAATTGATGGCTTATTATAAAAGGCTGGGTTTTAGGATGAAAATGTATGTATTTTTCAAATTTGTTCTGAGGAAGTCCCTTATCTGTACCGGGAAGAAAGCACTTAACTTTGGATTAAATCAGCAACTTTGGATTAAATATCAGTTTTTCTATCTGTTCGTGTTCCTGGCTATACATTTTCCTTTGTGTTAACAGCACTGTCCCTCTACTCAGTTCCATACAGACTCCACAGAGGTGACCCCTGTCTGGCATACAAAGCAATCCAGACCCTGCCTTGATGGGACTGTTGCACATCTGGAAGTCAAGGTCCACTCGATCAACCTGTAGGCACAGCATCAACCTGGTCTGTGATATCAATACGGCTTGTTGGTGTGACAGATAGGTGTCCCACACACTTCCCCAACTGTGGAATACACTCGCTGTCCACATCAAGCCAAGTGCCTCAATACCCTTAGTGAAGTGCTCCCTATATAAGTGCATGGGAAACAGAAAATACAGTCTTGTGATTCCACCTGTGTCCCTGCTAGACAGGAGCTCTGGGTGCTGACATGTCTTAACATGGGCTACACTCTCATCTGTGAGGTTTATAAAGGCTTCAAGGCCAATACCCCACTAACCTGATATCAACCTATACACAACTGTCTGTCAGTGGTTCACCACATTACTCTGTACTGCTCTGCCACTGATTTAACTAGAAATCACAGTGCTATGCGGAATATATCACACATATAGTGGACATCTCTGCTCAGTAGAATGCACTCTGTACCCACACCCATACCTCTTAACCTCTTACAGAAAGACATCTGGACAAAGTCATAAATAAAAGTGGGACAAAGGCCCAATGATAGCCATGTGTTTTAAATATTGCTCTTGCAAACTTAG
>NC_056747.1:176067547-176097547 GCF_019279795.1 Protopterus annectens | reverse complement strand
ATGGTCATATCACTGTGTATTGTACATAAATAGATAGGTAGGTCATCTAATCTGAGAATTGTCAACTCTATCTGCATGTGTGTTTCAAAGCATGACCCCATGCAGCAGTGTATGTGTGTGGGTGTGTGTGTGTGTGTGTGTGTGTGTGTGTGTGTGTGTGTGTGTGTGTGTGTGTGTGTGTGTGTGTGTGTGTGTATGTATGTGTCAGATAGCTCTGTCATGTTAAGGAGTTCTGAACCCATCATTTTCAATCCTAACAGCCCCTGCAATTGTCACCCACTTGAATACTAGTGGCAGACACTGTAACACTACATTACCTCTGTGGTATTTGTGCTATGTATCTAGCACTATCGTTTGTAAGACTGGGCAGGTAGAGGCTGTGCTCAGCCCTTCAACAGCTGCCCCATGTACAGGACTATGACTCTGTATGCACTAACAGCATGAGAGGCCAGACTTGCATATGAGATAGCAGGCACACATGCTGGTGATTGTCAGGTTAGACTAACACAGGCTGACCCGTGTCAGGAATGCATACCCCAAACCAGTCATATACAGTACCAAGCATACCTTCATGAACTGCATCAAGGCTAAGTGGATGGGAAAGAAATGCAATTGGCAGCAGGTGCTGATAAATTAATCTGTTGTGGTGAATCTGTTGCAGTAAAAGTAATGCTAAGCTTTTGAGGGACCTAGTGCCAGTACTCAAGTAACCTCCTCGGTATGTATGAGCCTGTGGTACTACAGAACACCCAGGTGACATGTAGAAAGGCTAGATGGCTGTGTCAAGGGATATGTATGCAAGGTCACACTGTCCACCCCAGTTGTCCTTCACACACTGTTGCATGCATACACACCTGGTAAACATGTACATATACAGCTGAACCTTGGCTATAAAAAGGTCACTGTATTTCCACTCCGCCATACTCATCGTTGCTAATATCAGCAGGCTCACAGCCTGCAGATACACAGACACCTGGAACACAAACAGAATACAGTATGTGAGACTACAGTCAGTCAGTACTAACATCAATAATGCAGCATGGCTAAAAAGGTACATACACTTCGACATGTACCCATAACTATTGCCAGCAGACAGCACCTTACACAGCATTACATTACTACACTGTACTATATTTACCCTGTGCATCAGACCCATATTTGCATGTCCCTGCATCGATGGTATGGATTACAAGGATGTGGCACAGGTATCATCACATGCACAGGGTGTGGAGTGGGTTTGCCAGAGACCTAGGCTGGGTCATATGGTTGACATTGTGTGTTGTGTGTGTGTGTGTGTGTGTGTGTGTGTGTGTGTGTGTGTGTGTGTGTGTGTGTGTGTGTGTGTGTGTGTGTGTGTGTGTGTGTGTGTGTGTGTGTGTGTGTGTGTGTGTGTGTTTGGAGGGGTGGTGTTCAACTGGGCCATGCAGAGGACCTGTGTGTGCCTGGTAGTGACCTGCCTATGACAGAGATGTGTGAGTGTTTGTATGCACACAATCAAGCCATGTGGTTGCCCTACACAGGGGTATGTTAGACAGCCATAGACCATACATGGAGGATGTACAGTTCACCATCTCCCACCAGGGACATTGGAACTGGTTCTACCAGGAGTCACACTGGCACTACCAGGCTCAAGGCCAGATGCAGTACTATTCCTCAATGGTGACTGCTGTCTTTTGGATCTGTGTCCCTGATGGGACCAGCCAGGACCACATACCCATGGCTTACTCCATTGTGATGTGGACAACACTCTCCCTTCGGTAGTGCTGGTGGCACTGCCACTACAGGAGTGTGAATGTGCATGACCACGTGGGCTCTCAGCTGATCTTGTTGCCGACCAATGTCCATGTGGCCAATGCCCTAATCCCATCACATCCTCAAGCACAGACATTGCACAGTCAAGAGATGACAATGTCTCACCCCACTGTCTATCCAAGACATCAGCAAAGTGAAGTACGACATCACAATGCTGTGGAGATCACCATGCGTGGCAGGAAGTACTGTGTTCATGACCCTGAGCATCTGTCTGGTGTTGCTGTCAGTACATGCCTGTGCCTCCATGATGGACTGAAACATGCATCTGGTGACATCTACTGTGACACTTGCAACAGATGACTGATGGGCAGCAGTCCTCCTTCGAGCATCCCTATCCATCTGCCTGTGTGGGACCTCCCCTGTTCTCTGACTATGGCTAGTGTCTACACTCACACTTGCCATAGTCACCACACTAGCCTGTTCCATGCCACCACCCTGTAACTGTTCAATATCTGTGGCTGCTGGGGACTGGGTATGTGTGGGCATACTGACTGCATGACGGGACATTGTGGGTGAAAGTGGGATACCAACCAATGGAAGTAGGATACCAACCAATATTCAGCCCCCAACAACCCCACCTGTGCCTCCCTATGACCACCATCATCATCAGAGTCCACTAAGATACTGATATCAGGTTGTGGGAGGGGGGGACACCAACCCCCATGTTCACCTGTGAGGGGAAGACAACATACAAAAGTTAATACCTTGTAGTATAATGTTTGCTGATACACACACACACGCGTGCACACACACACACACACACACACACACACACACACACACACACACACACACACACACACACACACATACAGGTGTGGTGTCACAAAGGCATTATACAGATCACACAGTCTCTGAATGATGACATGCATGACACACAATCAGACCACAACATACACACTCTAGACAGGCCCTCAACAACATGCAGTGCAGCTATGTCCACTTAACGTTGTTACTAATATACCCCTCTGAGATACATGAGGAGTGGTAGTATGTGATGGACCTTCACCTAACACACACTCCACCCGTGTACACAATATGGATGTACCCCTGTATAGCACAGTGGCAACACCTACAGAACCATACTTGCCAATACGTTACAGCTTTTGTGAATATGCTCTTATGATGACCACAGTGATGCACTGCAGTTAACCCCACCACAAGTGAACATGCACATATTGCAATATGGCTAAGAGTAACATCTGTATGCATGGAAAATTCATGCCCTTAACATGCCTATGGTATTGGTGAGCCACAAGACATTTCCATAGTACCCAGCATCAAGCTGTTGTTCATCAGCCAGACCAGAGGGACCTATGTAGTTTTAGGGGAGAGGTATTGTCAGCAAACTCACATGTGGCATTGGTACAGGAAAAGCATGACTTTCTGAACATTTACAGTACAAGCTCTGATACTGCACAATTTGCTGTCATTCACTACAGATGTGCACTTGTGTGCATTACAAAACCCCACCCACAAATGCAGTTTGACCTGACATATGCTTCTACGTATTCCAAGGATGCCAGAATGATACAGTATAGAAGTGATATCCACTGGGGCTTTAACTGGATGTTCCTCAACTGCTGTCTGGGTGCCACCCACATCCACAATAGAGGTGTGGACAGTTTCCTGGGGTGCAGTGGCTGTCCCATGGTTGGTGAGGAACTCCTTTGCAGGTGTCAGTGGGGCCTGCATAGCAGGACCCCCACCTGTGGCTGTATGGTCTCTGGTCACAGCTGCAGCCCTCTGCTGGGCATGGTGAATAAGGTCAGTTGCTCTGTGTCTGACCTGCTCATAGGTACACCCATGATGACCCACATTGTTGATGGTTTCCAATAGGTCATTGCACAGGGTGGTGCATTCCTGCTGCTGATGTCTGTTCCTGCTGAACAGCACTGTGTGGTGCAGTCTTAAGGTATCTACTATTGCTGTAGTCTCAGATTCTGAAAAGGGTGGCAATCGCTGTCACGGCATTGCACCTGAAAGACATGGACAGGAAAACACATCACAGGACCTTATACATTGGGCACCATTATGTACAGATCCTGCACATCCATGTCTGCTAGTACTATTCACCACTAACACCCACATCAAACCCTTGCCATCTATCAGCACAGTATGTGTGTGGTAGTCACCATACTGGCATTACAGCATGCATCGCACTCCTGATCCTGATTTTTCAAGTTCCCCCCAATGAAGACCATTAGTGTGCATAATCCTCCATTCATCATTCACATCAGATGGCACATGCAGCAGCTGGAGACATCACAGAAGTTCCCTACCAGGCTATAGCAGCCCATCAGACATCTACCGTACACATATAGGCTATGAGGCCAACCCTCTACTCGGTGTCATACATACCCCTCGAGTTACCTCACTCTTGCACGTCAGGCAATTACACATTCCTCATTGCTGGGACTGCTGCATGAGTGCAGGTCATGACCCACTCTGTAAACACACACACACACACACACACACACACACACACACACACACACACACACACACACACACACACACACACACACTCCTGGTAAAGTTTGGCACAACTTTGCTACCTATGGGCCCTTCAGCCCAGACTTTAAGGTAGTTCTGTCTGCCACAATCCATCTCTTTAACAGATACTATAAGGCCCTCATCAAAGGGTGACAAATCCTACTGTATTATGAGCCTATTAGCAAAATGGTAAGTGTGACCAAGACCAAAGCTATTGGAGTGAGCTATACAGTGTCACCAAGTGCATATGCAAGTACTTTAAGAGCTAACTTAATGCTATACAGACCACACACAATGTCAAGGTTTAACAATATGTGATAATAACTAATAAAGGAACTAGAGAATACTCTATCAATGTAGTAACTACACAGTTCAGACTCACAGGGATTCATTTAAGACATTGCAGGACAGTCTGCAATACATACAGGAAACATGTAAAGTACTGGGTGCATAGGTTTTTGCCCATGTCCCTTCAAAGTCAGCACCTGTTTCCCCTGTCCAGCTGGGACACATGCAAGATCCCATGGGTGTCTTTTCTGTTCCCCATGTGGTTGCCCAGCTTCTTCTTAAAGGGGGCTATAGAGGTACTCTGCTAGACATGGAGAGGAAGTGTATTTTACAGACAGTGTATTGTCTGGGACACAAATCTATCCCAGCAACAAGTACTATTCATGTCACAGACCAGGTAAGGGCCTTGTGTGCGGGTTGTGTGAATGGGGTTTGTCTTACGAATATGCAGAAGCACCATCAAGGCTGGTTTGGAAATGGCCGTGTATGCCAGACACAGGTCGCCTATGATCAGTCTGTACGAGACTGAGTAGAGGGACAGGGCTTTTAGCCTATCTGTATAGGATAGGTATTGGAGAACCTGGATTTTCCTGGTCAGGAACCTCTGTGGTCTCTGCAACTGCTGCATGTGCTTGCCAAGGTACATGCCAAAGGAGCCATTGCACTCGGTAATTGGTCTGATAAGGGTGGAGTACAGGGATGTTATGGCCTCCTGGTTCCTGGATGACATACCATTATTTGTGAGGTGGGCCATGTAGACAGCCTTCTGTACAATGGTGCCAACCTGGTGGGAAACTGTCAGGTTGCTATCAGCCTTGGTGCACAAGTCACCTTACACCTGATTGAATGCTCAGTACATTGTTATTACTGTCATAATTAGTGTGGATGACATCTACCACAACAGGGATAATGATGCATTTCCTGGCATTCAGTTTGAGGCAATGCTTCTGGCACCAGTTATTAATTTGGGCAAGGGCCTACTGGAGAATGCTCACATCAGTAGGGGAATGTTGGACAGTGGCCAGCTTGCAAGCATCTGTAAACCTGGCCAGCCACAGACCACTGGTTTTGTCTTGAACATCAGAAATGTATACATCAAACAGTATAGGCCCACAGACCAATCCTTGGGGGTACACCGTTCTTTAAGGGTCTAGAGGTGGCTTCCATACTTTGACCGAGTGGGTACTATCATTGCACCAGTTAGCTACCCATCTGGTAACATACAGGGTGATGCCTAGCTGTGTAGGCTTATGTATCATGGCTAACTGGGCATTATTGTCAGAGGCTTTGGCTAGGTGAAGGTAGGCAGTGTACACCATCTTCCCCTTGTCCATGTGTTTGCTGACCGCTTCAAAGAAGTCAACCAGGTTTAACAGGCCTGATCTCACTTTGACAATACCAAACTGTGTGGGCTTAAGCATTTTGAGGTTGATGATGTCCCTGTTTATAACATCCTTGATAATGCCTTCCATGCCCTTGCAGATTAGGCTAGTTAGGCTGATGTGCATGCGATTGGCTGGGTCAGTGGATGTTCCACCTTTGTGTAGAGGGATGACAGTGGCTGTCCTCTGTGCAGATGGGATGACACTGGTGCTCAGGCTTTGGATAACTACAGTGTGTAATGCAGCTGAGAGCTCATGCCTGAGTTCATGTAGGATGCAGCCACGGATGGTATCATGCCCCATGGAGACTTCAGTTTGCTGCCTTTGAGAGGGCATTTTGGACCTGCTCCCTGATGATGAGGGGAGGGGCGCAGGTGCTGTGCATGTCCTTGTTTACTGATGGGGACAGGGGGTGAGGTTTTCACTTAACCTATCTGCAGCAGGTTGGCTATATCTATGCCATATGTGTATGGTGTTATTGACCACCACTATAGAGCTGATTTGGGTGTTGCCTCTGAGATTACAGACATATGTGAAGAAGGCCTTGTGACTGGCCGTGGTGGATGTGTCCAATTTGCACTCAAAGTTAGCCTTAGGGTAATTCACCTGTGTCCTTATGTGCTTGTTTAAATGAAGGTGAGATTGCTTCCAGTTTGGCACCTGCTCCTTCTTGGCTCTGTACACCAAATATTTCCACCTATTATGGGGTTTGTGCATTGCTGCTGTCCACCACAGAGGTTTACTCTCTCTTGAGGGAGATGATTTTGTCCTGTCAGGTATTGCTGAGTCCATACAGCTATGTAGGTGCTCATATAGTATTTTGGTGTAGGCTTGGACATTACTGCTAGTTCCAACTGATGGGATAGTTGCTTTGAAGCTACTTATACCTGCTCTGAGAAGATTTATAGTCAGTTTGGAAAAGTGTTTTTTTTTTACCCTGACAAGGGGGGGGAGCAGGGGAGTTGGTGACCTCAAAACTTATGGCTTTATGGTCAGATCTTGCCAAGGAAGATGACACTGTAGGAGTGCTACAGTGGCTACTCATGTTGGTTAGGACCAGGTACAGGATATTTCCATCTGTCATAGGGGTGTTGACCAGCTGATCCAATGCACTGGCATTGAGAAAGCTGAGGAATCTCTGAGCATTCACGTCCAGGTAGAATAGGTCATGCACACTATGATTGGGTAGTTACAGTCACACAGGATCAGGTAGAGGGTTGAATCTTGACAGATTCAAGTATGTCCAGATAGGTTTAGTGAGTGTCCTGAGTCACGGTTGGAGGTCTGTAGCTAGCTATGATTTGAATAGGTGTTTTGTCAACAGTTAGCTGTACTTGGGATGTCTCCCATGCATCATACTGTTTGACCAGCCTAGAGGTGTGTATGTGCATGATAAATTTTAAAACTCCACATCTTTTGTCTTTGCAGCCCTCCATTTGGGGTCTGAAAGTATGGCAGGATGAGCAGCCTGGCAAGGTTAGTGTGCTCTTCACAGCTTCATACCAGATTTCAGTGACTGCACAAATATCAGTATCCTCCAGGACAAGAAATGCTTGCAATGACATTAGTTTCATGCTACGACTCCTAGCATTTAACCACATTACCTTTACATTTTGTTTATAATAAGCTTTCATGCTGGTAATGTCCTGCTCATGACTTTGCCTACAAAAGGCACTATGAGGAAGGCAAGTGCCATTGCCAGAGGCCTACAGCCCAGGGAGACAGATGAAGACCATTCCTGGCAAAGCAGTGTGGTCTGTCAATCATGTACTGTCATGTGACTGAGACAGCAAGGATTCTAGGCTCTTAATGTGATTGCATCTCTCACATATTGTGTTCCTAGGAGGTAGTAGCACACAGTTGTCTATGTACATAAGGCAGTGGCTACACTGTGTCAGGATGCTCATATCATCTGGACTAGCATGAGAAAGCACAGGAAATTGTCCGTCCATAGTTGTCAGCATCTACAGAAGAGAGGTCAGGAATAGTAGAGTGGGTACTATCTCAGGATAGCATCTATAGGTGTGAGTATGGCTGGATAACATCATGACAGTACCTGCAAGTGAGGGCTTCTCTCACACAGGAGTGCTGCTAAGGGAAAGAAATGCAACTGAGATACCTCTCAAAGTGTCAAAACTGCACAAAAGCACAAAGCCATGCACATGCTGAGTTTAAATACCACAACAAAGGTAAAATAGGAATATTGGGAGTGGCCAATCAACACTTGTCCCCGAGCTCTTAGCTCAACATCCTATGGCAGACCACTGCCAACCAGTTCACTTTCTCCCAGTAAATGCAGGCAGGCCCTGGACAACACTAGATGGTGTAGCAGGAAACACAAGAATCATATGAAACATGTGACTCCAGCAAAGCCTGTAACCAGACTAAACTAAAGATATTTAAAATCTTTTTAGGTCAGTGTAACACAGGTGAACAAATGCACACTTAAATATGACAGTAGAAAACAAGAGTGAATGAATTTAATTGGATTAACTGGTTAACCAATAGTAAAGCTCAGACCAGAGTGCTGTTCCAGCACTCTTCAGTCACACAACTTCTAACTGCACACTCCTGCTACTAGGGTGCAGGGAAACCCTCTCCAAACCAGATGGCCTGGATTAGTCTTCAGTTTATAGAATCAAAGCTATATTCAGCAGGTCAAGATTCAGTGTATGCTACAGCAAATGAGGCGTACCAATATCAGAAAAACACAGTTCAAATGAGCAGTCACAATGAGCCTTTAACCAGCAAGTTGTAGCTCAGAAGGGCATAATGAAGCCTCCCCTCCCACAAGAGTGCAGACCACAAATCTACTTCATATAAAACAATTGGCCTGAAGCCCATGTGCTTAAATGTACAGCCTTAGCATAACAGAATTACATCAAGCTACTGACAAGCACTACTAAATGCAGCAGAATAAGTGCAACTGAGTCATTGTGAGAACAGGCAGTGACAGCAAATTGAAGTAATACAGTTGGAATAGGCAGAAATACAATAAACTGTTTTTTGTTTATAGGTTACGTGGGAAGGGATGAAACATGATAAAGTCTGGTTGAGAAATGAAGGCAGGTGGGGTGGGTTGGGGTGGAGGTGGGAGGGCCCCCTCCCTAATGATATCTGTCTATTCAGTAGGATAAATTGATGAGATACAACTGCGAGGTGTATTCAAAATGAGATTTGTAGTAGGGGTGGCCAAGTCACATGCCAACAAATATTTGAACACAACAAGGGGGAACCCTTACAACTCCAACAGAACAGAAAACGTTTCATAAAACAAATGCAATACTGGAATCAGATACAAAATAGATGTGATCAAAGCTTAACTAAAGAGCTTCATATCAACATTAAATGCAGAGATGACTAATACTTAGAGCACTGCACAACACAGAAACACTTCAGCTAACTACAGATATTTGTAATTAAGAGAGCAATGATGTGATGTTTCTCAGCTACTCACACTATTTAACTGCTGCTATTCACATGTTTCAAATTAATTCTTTGGTAACCTTTGTTAACAGACCCTAGCCAAGAACTGTTAAAAGTACAACAGAACAGACTATGTATAACCAAACAAGTGTAATACTACAATAACATACAGAATACAAGTCATCAAAGCTTAAATACTGAGCTTCAAATCTAAATTACATGCAGAGATGAGTGATACTCAGAACAATGCAGACCACACAGACATCAGACAGATATACCATATTGCTATATATATATATATATATATATATATATATATATATATATATATATATATATATATATATATAATGTCACATTCATTTGCCTAGTTCCTATACAACATGCAAAGCTGTTTGTGTGTGACAGGTCTGAAAGTAATAAACCACATTAATGCTGCATTATTTATTTTTTTATTCATTTTATTTTATTTTACATTTGTTAACCAGGAAAGTCCGACTGGACACATGTCCCTTTTCAGCAGAGGCCCGGGAAGAAAATCTCTACTTCCAAAAACTTACAAAAGCTTAATACATATACAAAAAGCTTAATACAAATATCAAAATTTGCAAAAATTCCACAAAAGCATAAACAGGCTTACAATATCATGCAAAAGACTTATAAACTTTACAAAAAGGAACTTAGAATTTCCAACTATGAAACAGTGTAAAAAAAGGCATACAGATAAAATTAACATTTCCAGGATGTATAATATATTAGAAAGATGGGTAATGTAGACACTACCCATCCAGCAATAGTAAGTACATAGGTAAATCATCATACATCAGCAAGAGAGACTTATGAGAACAGAGTCAGGAGATATGCATTGCTAGGATTATTTTATTGTTTATTTATTTATTTCACATTTGTTAACTGGGTTAGTCCAACTGAGTTTGCAAACAAACTCATTTTCAGTAGAGACCAGAGTGGGAAAGCCCCAGCAAACATAAGTAAAGATAAAGTGACAATATACAAATATTAAATAGCAATCACAATACAAAATAATTGTAAAAGGAAAAGGTTATTAGCTATTTGCTTTGCATTGATAATAAGCAACCCATTTTCAGTGGAGACCCAAGGGGAAAGAGCCCCAGCAAACATAAGCAAAGATAAACATATATGATAAAAACTATTAAAAATAACAATGCAAACACAAAATTAATTATAAAGAGAAAAACAAAAGAAAAAAAATATGAACATTAAGGGAGGCACTGATAGCAGTGGTCTAAAATAAATGAGAGTAAAAACTCTCATATAAGAGTAAAAACAAAAAGATAATCGTTGGTCAAAAGAAGAACAATGTATAGACATTGATAGGAAACTGGGGGAAAAGATAAATAGTGTGGAGACTGGGAGGGGGAGAGAAAGGAGGGGGCTTTAGTAGGGCTATAGTACTAAAGGGTTTAGCAGGTTAGTTTAAGCAGAAGTTACTAACAGAGAAAGAACGTTAGGAGATGCAACAGATCATACAGTAGGACGGACTAAGACTATGTGTGGTCAAGGCAATGGCATAATTTCAAGTATAGTAGGTGGGATTTAAGCTCCTTTTTAAAACAGGGAAAGGGAAGGTTGGATCTAATATGGAGAGGGAGTTTGTTCCAATTTAGTGAGACAGAGTGTTTGTAAAGTAGTTTGCCAATATTCCTTTTGGGTTTATAAACTGAGAGAAGATGCTGATCAGCACTCCAGAGAGGCCGGGGTGGAGAGTAGAAAGTAACATGGGAAGCGAGAGTAGGGCAGGCAGAGGGGTTGTTGAGTATGGAAAAGGTAGTGTGGAGTTGCGATTGTAGGACAAGGTGTGGAAATTCCAGCCACTGAAGTTTGTTTAGTGAGAGGCAGTGATGTGAAGAGAGTGGTTGGTTTAGACTAAATCTGGCAATTTTGTTGTATGTTTGTTCCAGTTTCTGCACTGAGGAAGTTTCGATATTGGTAAGGATGGTGGAAGTGTATAGAAGACTAGGTAAGAGAAATGCCTGCACAAGAGTGCGTTTACTGGCAGTACTGAGGAATTTTTTGTTTCTATAAAGTAGCCCAAGTTTTTGATGGTTTTTTTGATGGCCTGTTGTATGTGCTTTTAGTCGGTCATCAATTATTACCTCAAGGTGTTTGGTGTGTAAGGCAGGGGAGACAGTGCTGCCATCTAGGGAGGAAAGAGAAAAACTGGATTTAAGATGAGATAGTGTCTGAGGTAGGAAGAGAAGGAGTTGAGTTTTCTTATGGTTAAGGGTAATTAATTGTTTCTGAGCCATTTTTCAACATAGATAAAGGAAGTCTGTGTTAGCGTGTGTAGTTCAGAGATAGTATTGGAGGTGGATAAGACAGCAGAGTCATCTGCATATTGTATTATAGATTAGAGACTGCAGGATGAATGTAGGTTGTTGGTAAAAATGTTGAAAAGGAGCGGTCCAAGTATGGAGCTTTGGGGTACTCCTGTTTGAATAGCAAGGAAGGGTGAGAAAGCCTGCTGTCATCTAACAGCTTGTTTTCTGCCAGTAAGATAGGATTGGAACCAGCCAAGAGTAGGAGGAGAGAGGTTTAGGTCTGAGAGTTTAAAAAGGATGGGATGAGACATAGTGTCAAAGGCTTTAGAGAGATCAAGGAATAGACAGGAGATGAGGAGGTTGTCCCTAGCTTCTGCAAATCTGCAACCTTTTGAGTAAAGGATAGTAAGGCAATCAAGGTACTGTGTTTAGGGCAGAAAACATTTTGCGAGGAGGAGAGGAGATTTTCATGAATGAGATAGGACAGTAGTTGAGTATGCATACATTTTTCAAGGATCTTAGAGAGCAGTGAGAGAATAGCGATTGGTCTATAGTTAGAGGGTTCAACAGAGTTGCCACCTTTGTGCAGAGGAGTGGTATAGAAGGATTTCCATATTTCCGGTATGGTAGATTCCTGAATGGACCAGTTGATTAAGATAGATACAGGGTATGCAATAGAGTCAGCAGCAATTTTCAGAAATTGAGGGCGGAGTTTATCAATGGAGGGAGAGCATGGTTTTAGTTTAAGAAGCAGAGGTTTCACTCCAAAATGGTGGACAGCCTGTAAGCACACTGACTGTGCAGATCCTGTAACCTTAAACTTTCATTTGACCTTAAGCCGGCACATCACTCAAAGAAAATACTCTAAACACCAAAGGATTAAAACAGGAATATGAATACTTACTTTTTTCATCTATATTTTTGCCAGATTCCTTTCGTTTTGAATAAAAATACTACTTACTGGAAACTGAGCCCTGAACCACATGGTGTGGATTCTTCCAGTTACACAGGCCTAAAACAAGAAAAATAAGGAAAAAGCATGTCTCAGAACAAGATCTACTAAATAAAAACTTCTTCGTTATTATCAAGCATTTAACTTTGGACCCCAAATGGAGAACCAACCAGATCAAATGGAAGCTTTAACCATGAAAACCAAACTATCTATGATTTCTACTCCTGAAAAAGACACCACTTCCAAAAGGCAAAAAAACTAACAAGCTACAACAAGAGGCTGCTAAGATGGCTCTCAGATCAAAACAGGAACAATCCTTAATATTGAAGGACCTTAAAAATGCACTGCAACCTTTACAAACAGAAGTGCAATGTTTTTCATATAAACTAACCACATTTGGCTCTAGCCTGGACCAAATTATGCTTAGACTTGAACAGAATGAAGCCAAAGCTATGGACAATGAACTAAAAATAAATGAACTCAAGCAGCTCAGACCAGCAACAGCACTATTAAAGAATTGCAACAAAAAATGGTAGACTTAGAACCCAGAAGTAGGCATAATAATTTCATTATAAGAGGAAGTCCAGAAACCTTTGAATATGCACAACTCAATCCAATAATCAAAGAAATCCTAAGCTCTCTCTTGAACAATAAAGACCTCCTGAATGACATAGTAATAGAAAGAGCCCACAGAGCTATAAGGCGTGCACAAACAAATGAATCTCCGAGGCAAATATACATCAGACTGTTAAAACTCAGCACATGTTCAACAAATATTAGCAGCATATAAAGCTAAGAAGAACTTTACATGGAGAGCACATAAATTCACTATAACTCAAGATCTCCCTTTTTATATTAAACAAAATAGCCACAAACTTAGTAAATACTGTGCTTACCTTATAGAAAACAAGATTTGTTTTCAAATGAAATACTGCTACCTTAATTTTTTACTACAAAGATGAAAAAATATCCCTTGAAACCCCTGAAGAGGCAAAATCCACTTTTCTGCATCTCTTCAAAGTTAATCCAGTTTGAAACAACCCAATTCACCTTCTCTGAGGCCAAGGACAATGCTAGGAGAGTTTCAGCAAGGTATTCTGCATGTTTCTGTCTTGGAATCTTCTAGAAACAAAACCTCCATTTTAATTTGCAGGCCTAGAGGTCCGTTTAGCATTTCGGCATTCCATTTCCCATAATCATCTTCAAAACGAGGAAGTTTCTTGATCCTTTCACTTTTCAACTCTATGATGTCATCACTAACTTGTTTCCTGCCCCAATGCATCTCTGGGAATGGAGCATATGCTAAAAATGGGTCAGGAAAGCTGGTAAAAGAACTCTTAGCTATTTTCTAACACAGTGTTCTTTTTCTCATCAAAGGAACCTCATATCAATTATTTCAAGTCACTACACAACTCTAAATGCCAAGAAGAAAGTTCTAGAAGTTACCTGTCGTCTACAAAATCCAAGAAAAGAAAATGTTGTAACTGCCTTTAGTAACTGCCTTCCCTCTTGCACTACTGCAAGACCTTCTACTACACAGGATAACTAAAGGTACTGTTTATTAGCAGCTGCTTACACTTATGAATGATGAAAAGCTCCCTTTTCTGGGTGCATGCTTAAATGGCTCAAAGGTGCCTTCCTTTATGCCACTGCAGCTGTGAAGAAATAAGGAGTTTAATGGCATCTGGAACAATGGGTTTCTAATATCCTGTCATGTCTTAAACACCTCTCAATGATTATAATTGTGGTTTCTTGTATTATTTCAGATGTACATGCAAAATGATCTACCTTAACCTAGGAGAGGGGGGAGGAAAAAAATCTAAAGAAGCATATATTTCTGCACTGAATAATGTTTTAGAACAGGGCCATATAATTCTGGTTGAGGCATTTGCATATAGCAGCCTAATTAATATATTAATTAGAGATTAGTAAGTTCATATATTTTACTTAACAGTGTTCCAATATCATGCTGACTAGTTTGTACTTGGTAGTGCTTATGACTTAATGAAACCACAATCTCAGCTATACTACTGTTCTGGATGTTTCTCAATCACCAATGATTGCAATAACTCACTTCAAACATATAAAGTGGTTAATAGATAGATTAACAAATAATATGGTACAGCATGATTAACACTGGAAATATTGAAATTTATCTCACTTGTTTTGCATATCTCTCTTCTCTCCATGAGGGGAAAAAAATATCTATCTATCTATATATATATATATATATATATATATATAGATATATATATATATATATATATATATATATATATATATATATATATATATATATATATATAAAAAGATTATTATTTGGTACGTCTTTATACCAGAGATATGATTAATAGTGAAATACAATAGAATCTCCTCTTTCAAGCATATTTAGGTTTATAGGTAGGTACTAGGCTATCTGCCTGAAGGCATTTATAAGCCTAGCCGGAAATGTGTTGGCTTTTGACGCCCCCTTAGATTAGATCCCTGTGCCTCTGTCCAGCAGAGCCATTGAAGTGATCCCTGGGGTAAACTTTCTGTTTCCCATCCACTCGTCAAGGTTTCTCTTGAAGAGTGTTAGCGAGGAGCTCTGCCTAATATAGATTGGAATTTTGTTCCAAAGCATGGGAAGTCTCTGGGACAGGAATCTATCCCTCCAGCATGTCCTATTTATTGTTGTGGTGAGGTTTAGATCCCTAGAGCGTGTGGCTCAGGGGGATATGGTTTTCTTTAGGTGGAACATGTCCATCAATTCTGGGTTGGACATGGCCTTGTATGTCAGGCAGAGATCACCTCTGAGTTGTCGGTATGCAACCAAGTACAGCTGGAGTTTCTTCATTCGAGCTGCATAGGGCATCTGTTTGAGGCCAGTGATCTTCTTGGTGAGGTACTTCTATGGTCTTTCCAGCTGTTGCAGGTGTCTTGTAAGGTACATCCCAAATGGGGCATTGTACTCTATGATGGGTCTGATGAGTGATGAGTAGAGGGGCACAATGACCTCTTTTGATCTGGATGCAAACCCTTTTGTGATTAGGTGGGCCACATAGCAGGATTTTCTAACCACTTTGGCAATGTGATTACCAAAGGAGAGATTACTATCTACTTGGGTCCCCAGATCCCTTATTACGTCTTCTGTATTTAGGGGACTACCACCTATATGGTAGTTTGTGGGTACTTTGGTTTTTCCAAAGGGGATGACTATGCACTTTTTGGCATTTAGCTTGAGGCCATGGTTTTGACACCAGGTAACTGTCTCAGTGAGACCATTTTGGCGGATGGCTGTGTCAGCCGGAGAGTCAATTATAGCCCCTAGTTTGCAGTCGTCTGTGAACTTGGTCAGCCATAGTCCTCCGATGCTTGCCTGTACCTCTGGGAAGTATATGCCGAGCAGGAGGGGTCCTAAGACTGAGCCCTGGGGAACGCCACTTGTAACTGGTTTAGAGTCAGACCTAGCTCCTGCAACTCTTACCATGTGGGTTCTGTCTGTGAGCCAGTTGGCAACCCATCTCATGATGTAGGGGTTTATGTTCAGGCTGGTGAGCTTGTCTAAAATACCAGAATGGGGAATTTGTGAGGTCTAGGTAGGCTGTGCGGACTACCTTTCCCTTGTCTATAGCCTTGGTAACTGTCTCAAAGAAGTCCACCACATTTAAGAAGCATGATCTGCCCTTAACAAAGCCAAACTGGGTAGAGTCCAGTGTTTGGAGGTTCCCAATGTCTCTGTTAATGAGATCCATGATGATATGCCCATAGCCTTGCAGACCAAGCTAGTCAGGCTTATAGGGCGATAGTTCCTGGAGTATGTTGTGGCTCCACCTTTGTGGAATGGAATAACTGTTGCTGTGCACCACTCTATGGGCACATAGCCTGTGGAGAGGCTGAGTTTGAACAGTGTGTTTAAGTGTGGGGTTAGTTCATATTTGAGCACGTGTAGCATGCAGCCTGGGACACCATCCATTTCCATTGATGCTGTGTTTTTGACTTTGGAGAGGGCTGTTTAACCTGAGTGTCTGTGATTTCAGGGGCACTACATTCTTATGGTATGGTTATAGGCCCTTTTGGGGTGAGAGGGGGTGAAGTTTGCACTGAACCTGTCTGCCAGGATGTTGGCGATATCGGTCGGTTCAGTGTATTCTGTGCCATTCTGCACTAACTCCGAGCAGATCTGAAAATTGCCACTTAGATTCTTGACATAGCTAAAGAATGCCTTGTGGTTATCTTTGGAGTCCTTGGCAATTTTTCTTTCGAAGCTAGCCTTGAATGATTTTATGAGGGATCGTAGTTTCTTGCTGATACTGATCAGGGACATCTTCCATTCTTGGGATTTTACTCTTTTCTGTAAAGTAACGTGAAGTTTGCTTTTGAAAAGTTTTTCACAGTGGTTTCCTTGACCGGGGGTGGGGGCGGAATGTGGATATCCAGAGTGATTAGTTTATGGTCAGATCTAACCAGCGAGGGGTTGACCTCCGGTGTGGAACACCGGTCGCCCATGTTGGTAATGACCAGGTCCAATATGTTGTTACCTCTGGTGGAGGTGTTGACCAGTTGATCCAGGGCATTTGAGTTTATAAATTCTAGGAAATGTTGGGCAAGAGAGTTAGTACTTGAGTAGTTCTCCCAGTTAATTTTTGCGTAGTTGAAATCACCCAATATCAGGGTGTTTGGTAGGACCTTTATGTTTCCCAGTGTTTCCAGAAACGTGGAATGGGGGTCCAGGGACATAAGTTTATAGGTTCATAGGTAGGTACTAGGCTTTCTGCCTGAGGGCATTTATAAGCCTAGCCAGAGTGTGTCAGATTTTGCCGCCCCATTGATTAATTAACTGAGCCTCTGTCAAGAAGAGACAATGAAGTGATCCCAGGGGTGTATTTTCTGTTACCCATCCACTCGACAAGGTTTCTCTTGAAGAGTGTTAGTGAGGGGCTCTGCCTAATGTAGTTAGGAATTTAGTTCCAAAGCATGGGGAGTCTCTGTGACAGGAATCTATCCCTCCAGCATATTCTATTTATTGTGGCGAGGTTTAGCTCACTAGAGCAAGTGGCTCGCAGTGACTTGGATTTCTTTAGGTGGAGCATGTCCATCAATTCTGAGTTGGACATGTCTTTGTAAGTCAGGCAGAGATCACCTCTGAGTAAGCGATATACCACTGAGTACAGCCAGAGTTTTTCCAGTCAGGCTGCATAGGACATATGTTTGAGGCCAGTAATCCTCTTGTGAGGTACTTTTGTGGTCTTTCCAGCTGTTGGAAGTGTCTTGTGAGGTACATCCCAAATAGGGCATTGTACTCTATGATGTGTCTGATGAGTGATGAGTAGAGGGGCACTATAACCTCTTTATTTCCCTTTAGTAATTAGATTTGCTACATAGAAGGATTTCCTAACTACTTTGACAATATGATTGTCAAAGGAGAGATTACTATCTACCTGGGTCCCCAGATCTCTTATTACCTCTTCTGTATTAAGGGGGCTGCCACCTATGTGGTAATTCATGGGTGTTTTGTTTTTCCCAAATGGGATTACTATGCATTTTTTGGCATTTAGCTTGAGACCATGACTTTGACACCAGGTGTCCGTCTCAGTAAGGCCCTTTTGAAGAATGTCCATGTCAGCCAGAGAGTCAGTTATGGCTCCCAGGTTTCAGTCATCGGCAAACTTGGTTAGCCATAGTCCTCCTGTGTTTGCCTGTACTTCTGAGAAGTAAATTCCAAACAGTAGGGGTCCCAGGACCGAGCCTTGTGGGACACCACTTGTGACTGGTTTAGAGTAGGACCTGGAGCCCGCTATTCTTACCGTGTGAGTTCTGTCTGTAAGTCAGTTGGCAACCCATCTTGTGACATAGGGGTTTATGTTCAGGCTGGTGAGTTTTTCTATAATTCCCGAGTGGGGAATGGTGATGATTTTATGAGGGATCGTAGTTTCTTACTGATACTGATCAGGGATGTCTTTCCTTCTTGGGATTTGTTTTTTTTTTCTGAACTAGTTTCCTCCATCTATTGTACAGCCTGTTTATGGCAGGGGTCCACCAGACTGGTTTCTGTCTCTTAGGGGAGTGAGTCTTGATTTTGCTAGGGATGACACGATCCATGCATCCTTGTAGGTGCTCATAGAGTGCATTTGTAAAGGTTCCTGCATCTTGGACACTGTTATCCTTTAGCGTGGGGGCTGTGAAACTTACCACCTCTGTCTTAAGTAAGGCGAAGTTTGCTATAGAAAAGTTTTTCACTGTGGTTTCATTGGTTGGGGGTGGTGGTGTGGTGTGGACATCCAGCCTGATTAGTTTATGGACTGATCTAACTAGTGACGGGTTGACCTCTGGTACGGAACACCTGTCGCCCATGTTGGTGATGACTAGGTCCAATATGTTTTCACCTCTGGTAGGGGAGTTTACCAGCTGATCCAGGGCATTTCAGTTGATAAATTCCAGGAAGTGCTGGACTTGGGAGTTTGTACTTGAGTAGTTTTCCCAGTTAACAGTAGGGTAATTGAAATCGACCAATATCAGGGTGTTCGGTAGGATCTTCATGTTTTCCAGTGTCTCCAGAAAGGCGGAGTGGTGGTCCTGGGACATGGAAGGTGATCTGTAGTAGGCCACAATTTGCATTGCAGATTTGCCCAATGTTAGTTGCACATGGATGATCTCAGAGGTATCATGCTGCGCCACTAACCTGGAGGTGTAGGTATCCTTGATGAATATGGATACACCCCCACCTTTTGTGTTCCTGTCCATGTTCTGTGGCTAAAATGTGTGGTATGAGTTGTAGCCCGGTAGTGCTGGGGTGCTCTGTGGAGCCTTGAACCAGGTTTCAGTTACTGCACAGATGAGAAGGTGACACTGGTTAATGGAAAAACAATTGAGTGGTCCTGGATGTGAACTCTCTCTCAGTTTGATTAATACTGTTGTGTTTCTTTTCTTGATAACAAAGGACAGATGATGTCGTATGTATATTACCAGCATAGTTATAAATATGAAAATATGCAGTAGCCTTAAAGATTACAATAAGTCTTTCATAATGTGAATATATACATTGTGTGGAACTTCAAAGTTCACTTCTCCCAAAGTACATCTCTTAGACCTGCACTATACAAAATGTTGTTTTGGTAAATTTATAAATATCTTCAGCAATGTTAAGAAATATAACTTATAAGTGCCTGCTGATATCAACCTTTTTCAAACATGTACTCTCTCTTAGCCTATACATACAAAGTAATTAAACAACTAACATATTAACATAGGAGGTTCGATAGTAAATATACTGCAAATACCAATAACAAAAAGGGCAGGCTCTGCAGAGTTTGTAGCTAATGATTGCTCACGTTTGGAACATTCTGGGTACTTTTGACATCCCTCTGCTCAATGTATATATTACTTTAGCTCAAATTTTAGCTGTTTTTTCCTTCCCAATACATACATATTCACTAAAACAGAGGGATGGGTGGTTAGGCACCTACATAGGGTATAGGAGATTAGAAGTCACTTCATCTATGTTAAAGCTTAACACAAAAACAGACAAGCTATATTACTACTTTTTCACTTATCAATCAATAAAGAACCTTATAAGCAAAATACGAAATAATATCAACAGATTCATGGAATGTTAAGGGGATATTGGATAAAAAAAAGGAATTTAATCATGCATCTCACATATCAAAATAAGTCCAAAGTAACCTTCCTGCAAGAAACTCACTTGGGTAGTCAACTCTGGGATAAGGAAAAGGAAATGGGTTACGCAAATAATTGCTGCAGCTCATAACTCTTTATCTAGGGGAGTAGCCATTATAATAAATCAATCTTTCCAAGAAGAGATCACTTCTATTAAAACTGACCCTAATGGAAGATGGGCTTTATTTACTAGTGGATATCATACCCTAAATAATCCTCTACTCAGTATATACAGCCCCTGCTCAAATCAACATCTTTTCATGTATGAAATCTTTAATATATTATCTGCACATCATAGGTTGGGACTGGAATGCTTTATTAAACCCAGACAAAGATAGGTTGCATAATGAAAACAGGCAGTCTCAACGTACTACTATAGCTCTTGAAGAACTACAAAATACCTTTGAGCTAACTGACCCCTATATCAATTTTCAATGTGATATAACAATATCAAGATTCACTTTTTCCTCAGCTACTCATAAAACCTGGTACAGAAGACACACTTTTCTAATCTCCCAAACCTTGCTTTCTCATAGACTATCAGACTTCTTAACAGTGATAAATGCCCCAGATATGTTCTCACTGCTGATGCAAGCAAGACTTTTGATAGGGTTAACCTACTTTTCCTATTTAATATATTGCCTTTATTTGGATTTCCTCAAGAATTTATAAGGATAATTAAGGTTCTATATCAGAACGCTTCTACCACTATTCAGATAAATAAGTTCAAAACTAAACCTATACCCTTATCCAATGGCACAAGGCAAGGTTGCCCTCTTTCCCCATACCTCTTTAATCTCTATCTAGAACCCCTGCTCCTGTTTATTTCACAAAAAAACTTCCATCACATACCTAGAATCTTTAATATAAACCTTATGTACTCTGCCTTTGCTGACGACTTAAATATATATTTTCAACTTCCCACCACTGATCTCCCAAAAATACTCAAAGCAATAGCTGAGTTCTCCAAAATCTCTAACTATAAATTAAATTCAAATAAATCCCATCTATTTCCTTTGAATCTTATAGGCCATAAGGAATATTACTTTCCCGAGAGTGAGATCAAGATTAACTTCCAGATAAAATGCCTAGGAATACTATTTACACCCGACTTTAAAGAAATCATAAATAATAACTTACTACATACATGGATTAACATTGAAAGTGATATTAATAGATAGAAGAGCATTAATATGTCTCTACTTTCAAAAGCTAGTGTCGTCAAGATGAATATATTACCAAGAATACTCTTTCAATTAAATGACACATTCTCAAATATTCCCCAAAAAACTCTTTCTTGATATAGAAAAAGCTATATCAAGATTCTTATGGTATCCCAAATCTACTAGAATTAAATATGATAAACTTGTACTTACCAAGGATAAGGGTGGACTGGGTTTGCCGGACTTCAGACTTTATTATAGTATAATTACTGCTTATAGACTAATACAGATAATAAACCATGACCCATATGTTAATACCTGGACACCTCTGTGGACCAAAATCTGGTTTGAACAACTTAAATCCCTTGGATATAACACCAAATGTCTTCCCTTTTTAAACCAAAATCAAAAAGAATTATTCACAAAAAACTTACGCCCATTAATTAAGCATATGATCCTAACTACACAAAAGTTATTCAAATCAATACAACTATTCAATGCTCTTGCCTTTATACAACCACTCCACCTAAATCTTAACCTACTAATAAATAATAAACCCCTAAATCTAACAAACTACCCCCTGATAAAAGATCTTACAATATGGGAATTTATAAATGGAAAGAATCCAATATACTACAACTAAGATTGAAACTCAACCTTCCTAAGAAATATACTATCATTCTTAGCCAAATCCATTATCTTATAAATGCTAAATTTTCACAAACTAATGTTGACCTGCAGGACATTAACTTAGTAAAACTAATACTAAAAATCTTGCGACTAAAGGGAAAACAATCTCTAGGACATATAAACTTGTAACAAGCAGAAAATACCAGAATTCTCTATTATTCTCAACTTTTTGGCAAGGGAAAAAACAATTACTTACTGAAGAAAACAAAAGACTGGCCATTAAAAATATGGTCAAGTTTATTCCCTTTAAGAAGCTACTATACACACAAATTATGATAAATAACAATGTGTATTTTACCCCATCAAAGCTAAATGCATTCAATCCCAAAATTTCACCCATATGCCCACAATACCCAAACCAAACAGCTGATATTCTCCATGTTATGTGGAATTGTAGCAAGGTAGACAACCTATGGTGCTCTTTAAGAGCTAGATTATAGAAAATGGGATATGAAAAAACAACCCTGTTATGGGAGATGGCTATATTGCATGCCAGCACAAATGAACTTCCAAAAATGTTAAAACCTGTCCTTATCACAATGTGTGCCCTTATTAAATTTTACATCACAAAAAATTGGACTGTCACATCTCCAATCACATGGAAGACTTTAGCAAACTAGCTATTAAATATATCTCATCTCACAAATTTGTATATACAACAACAAAACAAAAACATTACTATCAGAAATATTGGGGTTATCTATTAGACGTAATTCTCAAGAATTAACGATAGACCTTACACTGACCTGCCAAGACAAACCTATATTAAGTAAAGCTTGCAATATAAGCAGCTTATCTCCTTTTCTGTCTATACACCTAAATACTTTCCCTAGTATACCTATCTACAACAAGTGATTGAATTTCTACCTCTATCTCTTTATAAACTATGCCGCTTATTCTATCTCTCATCTTTCAAATGATGTTAAGAAGTATTTCCCTCATTTCTTTGCTGATGTAGTGACTTCTAGTGTACATAGTGTATATATTTAGTCTTTAGTTTTTTTTTTTTTATGTATTGTCGACTTATGTTTTTGATATGTTGTATTACTGTTATTACTGAAAAACTGAATAAAGAGTTTTTGGGGAAAAAAAGAAGCAGATATTTGATATATTTAGTAGAAACAGGTCACAAGGTAAAAGGCTGCGAGACAGAGGAGCATAGAGGTTTGGGGGAGGTGAGGGTGACACAGAAGAGTTGGGATAAGCAGAGTTACCAGAGGGTAGGAGTTTAGAGATGCTGTCTGTGAAGTGTTTGTTGAGTAAGTCTGCAGTTTCTGAGGGAGAGTGATAGGGGAAAGGGTTAGGGATGGTAGGAAAACAAGTGTGGAGCAGGGAGTTGATAGTACTCCAGAATTTTTTGATCATTTGGGTGAGAGCTTTGAAATTTACTGAAATATTGGCATTTATCCAAAATAATGTTTTTTTACACGATTTCTGAGTTGCTTATAACCTTGGAGAAAGGTGGGAGTTTTGGTAGTTTGCCATTTTTTCCATAGAGTATCTCTTTCATGCATCAAAGCATGAGTAGCTTTGGAGAGCCAGGCTGCATAATTAGATTTGATTCTAATTTTAGAATGGGCAAGAGAGTTTAGGACGTCAAGGAAAATGGACAGCAAGGATTAGCTGGATAGAGTTATACCTGGATAGATAGAGTTATACCTTATATGTCTATCCAGGACAGTTACAAGAACAGAGCTAGGTGTCTTTCAAGTGTGATTTTAGGTGTTTTCTAAACTGTGTGATAGAGCAGCAGGAAGTAATGTGGGTGGGTAGTTTGTTCCATATTTTTGGGATGTAGTTAGCAAAGAGTGATTTCCCTGCTAAATTATTTGCTTTGGTGGTGACTAGCAGGAATTTGTTGCTGGATAGGATGTGTCTAGAAGTGGAGTAGGGTAGCAATAGTTTTTGGAGGGCAGGGGTTTTGTCTGGTCGATGTTGTATTTTGTGGACAAAGGTTAACTGATTAAAGAATAGCAGTTGAGGGAGGTTATCTCATATTACATCAGTGTTTCTTACCTGCCTTTATTTCACAGGCTAACAGCACAGGCTAGCAGCAAATAACACTTCTCTGCATCAGGTGTACATATCTGTCTGATGTGTGTGTACCACTCGAAGTCATAACACAGTTAAAGATTTTTCCAATTTCAACTTAGTAATTATAATCAACCTAGTAATTATTTATGTTTGAAGGCAATACAACAACTTGTAGCTGTAGAAGTTATGTCTGTTTGATGCACTGGAACTAAGATAACACATTTGTAAATCAAGTACAGCCTATTTACTTGACATTTTGCAGCTCATGTCTGTATGTTTGAGGCTTCCATCTTCTACTATTAATACATACATGTGCACAAGTAGTACCTGATATACATTTCTGTTCTTTGTCAGTATGGCGCACTGTGTTTACACTCTTGCAGATCAGTCATACCTCTAAACCTGTTAGAGCAAGACATCTGGACAAAGGAACACATCAATGGGAGCCAAAGGCCAGAAAATAGTGACACTTTATAAATCTAGCTGTAACACACTTAGTTGCTAGCAAAGTAGGTTTTGCATTCACAGGAATACTCTGAAGGACATGACATCTGACATTCAAATGTATGCTATTATGTTATGAGTTTAGTCTTTACTGATTTGCCAGACAAAACACAACTGTACGAGGCACTAACTACAAATATGAGGCAAACATGTGGTCAGTCTGCAAAACTCTGGACAGTTGAAAGGTAGGAGTTCAGTATATAACATTCAGTTCAACACAGACTTCTGTGCCATTTGCTTACTATGCACATACCCAGTACAGGTCTCTTACGTGTGTAAGACAAGCATATGTATCATAGTAACATTCACAGGTGACATGAATATTTACAACATCCCAGGTAGCTGGCCTGACAGAGTCACAGTCAGTATTGGACAACAGACACTCTAGTAGTAGTCATATGTGAGCTGACCTTTGCTGAAGTGAGTCAGGGGCCAAAGCTGTGATCTATGTCACTGCAGACAGATCCAGCAGGAATGGCCATAGGTGCTAGACAGCAACATGTCAGTCCAGCAAGTCTTGTTGAGACCGATTGTTTAGCTTTCTATTTCACATTATTGCACCCCCCTTCTGCATTCCATTACATGCTTAATTGATTGACATACTTGTCACAGTGCTGAAGATTTGTCTCAGAATAATGCTAATGTTTAGGTTTAGTCACAGTCTGTCTTTGTGTACAAAGGTTCAGACGTGTTTTGCATAGACAGAAGCTTGCCTTTTGTAGGTAATGCTCATGAGCAGGTGATGGCCTGTACACCAGTTGGTGTCTCCCACTTGCTAATTGCATCCAGAACAGCTGTGTTGATTTTCCATTAGCCAATGCCATAGCAACACAGTGCAATAATCAAGTCCTTCATGTGGGCCTTGCCCCTTTTCCTTGTTTGTGAGGGAGACATTTTGGAAGTGTGAGAGCTACAGCTACACAGAAGGTAGGTGGAAATACCTCTTTGAACAAGAAATGTGGAGAAAGTCCAACAAAATGGTGGACAAAGTTCCAGAATTAGTCATAGATTGTAAGTATTGCTGTTATATTGTTAGAATATTGCTAGATTAACAAAGTTTGTCTGTACATGCATTTTCTGCATGATTTGAAGTCTGACAGTGATATGTATATGAAATAGCTCTCAACTGTCCAGATTTCTGCAGAATGTCCTGAGGTTTGCCTCTTATGTTTCATCTGTTTGTCAGACAATTTCTGTTTTTGACAAATCAGTAGGATAATATGAGGACTGAAGTCACTAAATGATGACATCTATTTGTCTTTCAGACTTCATATCTTTCAGAAAAGTTATGTTACAAGAAACACAGTAACACCAGCAACATTTTCAGTTTATAACATCATTATTTAAGATATGTCCCTATTTTTGGCCCTCTGTTCCCCAAGTATGTCAGGCTTTCTCCAGATGTCTTGCAGTAAGAGGTTCAGAGGTAAGGTATATCATTATTTAGTGACTTCACTCCTGATATCATCCCAGTGATTTAGCAGAATCCCAGAAATGTTATGAGGCAGTGGCCATAAATATGATCCCACACCCTGGACATTTTGTGGAAATCTATACAGTTGAGAGTTATGTATGTCTGGCTATTGTTAACAGACTGTCAAGACTGTGTAGCAGTGTAGTGTGTAAATATTTGTTGGGCTGAGTAGGGAGAGGGACAGATGTGAGTGTCATAGATCCTTTTCTATCTGACTGTGCATGCTGCTACAGTTGCTGGTGATATATCAGCTGTGTATGTTTGTAGGGGCAGACTGAGAAATGTCCCATAACACCTCAGGATTCCAAGTACACTATGACTTGGGGCAGTATATGTAAGAGTAGTCTGTGACTGCTAATCAGGATATGTTTGTTCAAACAGTCATTATACTCTAGAGTTCAGTTGGCTTACTGGTATGTTGCTGTGACTGTGGTGCAAATAGTTGTGGGTAGACAATTTCTCACCGATGGCTGTTTTTCCCTACAGTTACATCCCTGTAGTGCATGATATATTTGCAAATGCATGAGTAATTCCCCAGAGCTGATTTGGGGGTAATGCTGTGTTGGTCTGACTGTAGTTTAGAAGGTGCTGGGTGAAATGGTTGGCAGCTCTCAGTGTTTTTCCCTTCTGTTACATGACTGCAGTCATACCTCTCCACTGTCTAGATTTCTATAGACTGTCCAGATGTGTAGCTCATATTTTTGGTCTATTCCCCATAACTGTTGTGGATTTCTGACAAATCACTGGGATGATGTGAGCATTAACATCACTAATGATGACAATCATTTGTGTTTCAGACCTGAAATCTATCAGAAAATATAAGTTAAAAAAACTGTGATACTCTGGCAACCTTCTAAGCTTATAACATCCATATTTTAATTATGTCCCTATTGTTTGGCCTTTATACCCCCACTTTGTCAGGCTTTGTGCAGATGTCTTGCACTAAGAGGTTGAGTATATATATATTAGGATTGCCAATGATGGGTTCAGAAGCCCTTAACATTGTAGAGCCATCTGACACACACACACACACACACACACACATATATATATATATATATATATATATATATATATATATATATATACATATATATATATATATAGGATCCATACAGATGCTCGACTGCATCTTTCACTGAATCCCAATTTGGTGAGCATACTTGTGCAAAAGTGCTGTTCACCAAAGCAGCACTTTCACGTAAGTATGCTTGTTATTCCAGTCGTACTACAGTGGGATAAGGGAAAATTCCCTTTTTCCCAATGTAGTGCGATTTCGGAGTGAGAATATTAAAATAGGGGGTGTGGTGGGCACAGTCCCCCACATCAGGGGGTGCAGAGGGGACTTGGCCCCCTGCATTCAAGTAGATTTTGTGGGGTTTTTTAACATACTTTAACAAAAGCGTTTTTTTGTTGAAATCGCTTTCGTTAAAGTGTGTTCGGTGGTAATGGATTTGGGCTTTTGAACTTTCATTCAAAAGTCCTAGATCCATATAGATATATATATGTATATATATATATATATATATATATATATATATATATATATATATATATGTACATATATATTTATATTTATATATAATGATATGTATATAACATTACTAATTCCACACGTTTTCCCCTAATGTTGTATGACCATACTGCATGATATATTTACTGAAGCATTACTAATTCTCACATCTCATGTGGAGTAGTGGTAGCTGCTGTGACTGGAGTGCACAGGTTCCTGGGTTTAATGCTTGCTAGGGATGTGTATTTTTTCCCCATATGTTAAATGACCATAATGCATGATATGTTTGTAAAAGCATTACAAATTCCCACAGCTCAGATGGTGTAGTGCTACATTGCTGTGATTGTAGTACACAGGGTCCTGATTCATAGGTGTTTACTAGGCTAACAACCACAAGGGCCTTTTTAAGCCTAGCCATACATCCCAAATCTCTGACAAGTTCTGATACCCTTGATAAGTGTAAGCATGGGTTTGTGACATGGCAGGGCTGATTCTTTTCTTGCTGGGCAGAACAAGGGCTGATTGAGACAGAATGGTTAAAGCACTTTTAAGCAGTTGTAAGTGGGTTTGCCCAGTTTTGCATGAAGCTAAGCAATGCTAAGAGATGGTTAAGTCCCGTTAGCTTCGCTTAGCAGCACTAATTCCCGCTTAAACTCACACTAATTTTGAATAAAGAAAAGAAAAAGTGTGATAGGAAAGTGGTGAAATGGGATCAAGCAGGGGGTAAAACATTAGGAAAAGCAGGGATGTGCAGGATGGGTAAGGACCATACCTGTACATTTCCTCTTTAGCAACAGCTATGGATGATGTAGAAAATTTTGAATTTACAGCCCCACACCCTGGGTGTTGGCAACATACATTTGTAGACTAATTTGAGTGTAAATTGATTTATGTCACTGGGCATGGGGGTGAAATGTAGAGCTATGTATGGGTCAATGATTTTTTTTTTTTTTTGCGGGACAGATGCCTTTTTTTTTTTTTTTATTAAGGTGAGAGTGGGATGTTAGGGAAAGGCTGTAGGTATGTTTGGGGAGGTAGGTTGGTAGGATAGGTTGCATTCATAGACATACAAGACACACAAGACAGCAGACAGGGGCAGTATATGACACATGAAGGGGTAAACACCTTGGATGGGGAGGGTGGTTGGGAATCAAAGACCCTTGAGCCCCCAAATGGATACAGTGGGACTGAGGTCCCCACCCATGGGCAGTCATCACTGCACCTTCACAGCCCCAAAGGTGGCTGTGCTGGTGGCTGGGCAACAGGGGCAGCCTGCCCCTCCAGGTGCATGAGGCGGCCCTCCATCTGGCTCAGCTGTCCATCCAACTTGGAGAGGATGGCACTGCGCACCATACCCCAGAACTTGTGGAGGGTGATGGGCTCCTCTCCACACCTGCACTCGGAGGGGGGACAGGCCCCGTCCCCTGAGTTGATTCCACCCGAAGGTGGTGCAGGACCAGCAGAGGAGGAAGCTCCAGGTTGGGACCCAGATGTGCTGGGGCCGGTGCCATGGCCAGATGAGATGGGAAAGGCAGCTCTACTGGGATCTGCCTTCCCATACTTGCTATGGTGTTGAGGTTTTCCAAGATATATTGGTTAATTATGAGCAAAACATTTCATAATTAGTTATAACAGCATGAGTGGGTGTTCCAGTTAACCTCAAACAACAGATATGAAACAGTTGTATAGCAAACAGAACACATGCATAACATGCCAGTTACATTGACAGTAAAAGGCACCAACAATAGTGTTTGAACAAGGTATGTTAATATGCAACCAATTAAATATATGAACAATTATAGAACACAAGTCCCAACAATAGGTTTTGAGAAAAACATACCCGTAGTATATGAATAATAATTACTGATGCAGATAAGGGGTGGGGGAAGAGAAAAAAGTCCATTAACAACTGTATAGGCTTCTATTTTTCACAACAGTACTGCTCAATACTCTACAGGTCTGCCCTCAATTTACATCTACCTATGGCCCATAGCTTCTGTAGCACATACATACCTGTTAAACTGTCAACCTGTAATGGTATGGGGCAGACTTCGACAACTATGGGTACATTACTAGAGGGGGCTTGTACGTGTCAGGGTTACATATCTAGCAAAGGATGGGTACCCTGCACTGATGTATTGTGAGTCTGCTATTGGCATACTTCATCTGGATTTCTATCTGCATCCAAAGTTATTGGCAGCAGTGACCACTAGCCATGACAGCATGACACTTGAGAGACCTGTATTGGGAAGAGTGCATGGTGTATGTACCTATCCTGCTGTCATTTGCACGCATGGGGTTGGACAGTAG